>NC_080162.1:208092252-208312252 GCF_950295315.1 Erinaceus europaeus | reverse complement strand
ATTAGGATAAGTGATTTTATTGAGTACTTTCTATGAAATGGAACTACATACTATCTGATATTTCACTCTTCTAACATAAAGTCTGAATTAGAAGGGATCAAAAGCCTTACTGAGAACTCAGGAACAATCCTTTGAACTATACAATTGTCCTCTCTTACCTTTTATCTGTAAAGCAAGTGCTATACCTGCCACAAATGTTACAGCCAGTAATGGAAGCTTAGACAGAAATAAACTAGTCTTAAGCACAGGAGCATTGACTGGTATGGGTGAGGGTCAGAAGTGAAGTCATTCCTAGCTTCTTTCCACTCTAATATCTCTATTTTCATCTGCATGGGAACTTTTTGTTCCCATGCATTAGTCACCACCTTTCCACCTCCAAGTTGCAGAAGCTACTGTGATTCCATCCTGACCTCCCTGGGCAGACGACCTCACCATGTGTCCTGGAACCTCCCCTCCCCAGAGCCCTGCCCCACTAGGGAAAGGCAGAGACAGGCTGGGGGTGTGGATCCACCTGCCAACACCCATGTCCAGTGGAGAAGCAACTACAGAAGACAGAACTCCCACATTCTTTACCCCATAAGGAATTTTGATCCATACTCCCAGAGGGGGAGAAAAGTTAGGGGAAGATGACCAGAGGGCTCTGAACTCCAAGTCCATTGGGACCTAGATAGAGAAGAAAAAAGGAAGAAAATTCGGAAGTAGGAATAGGTGAAGATTTTATAAATTAGTTTCCATCAAGGAATTTTAACTAGAAACCAGAAGTCAGTGCAAGCAGTAAGGATATGGCACACTCCCTACCAGACCAATATAAAAATAATGACTCCTGCATAAATTTAGGAAACCACTTGACCCTTTCTTAGAGCTCTCTGTGGCGTTGCTTCCTACCTATTAACAACCCTCCCCTTACAGTACAGGTTTCCCACACTAATACATGCCTTCACCAGGCGTTCTACATCCAGCATAGGTCTAGCTTGCTCGTCACCACCTTCCATTTCTGTGAAATGGAGCAGGAGGAGCATTCTGTTACCCTCCAAGGTAGCAGGAATAGCAGATGTGTGTTGGGTTAACCAAGGGAAGTTTTCTAGCCTAAGGCACAGTATGAAGCAGGATTCAGCTCTATCAAGACTATAGTGGTCATGTACAAAAATTAATAATAACAATAATCGTAATAATAGTATCTTATAGTAATACTAATGTCCAGCACAGGTACAATATATTCTGCACTAGTCTAATATATTCATGACTATCTGAGAACACAGCATTCCTCTGTGTGTGTGTGTGTGTGTGTGTGTGTGTGTGTGTGTGTGTGTGTGTGTACAGAAAGATTCGTTCAACTCTGTGAGAGATTTCATGACTGATCCGTGGCTATTTTCATTAGCAAGAAGATAATATATTCATGACTATCTGAAAACACATCGTGTGTGTGTGTGTGTGTGTGTGTGTGTGTGTGTGTGTGTGTGTGTGTGTGTAGAGAGAGAGATTTGTTCAGCTCTGTGAGAGATTTCATGACTGATCAGTGGCTGTTTTCATTAGTAAGAAGATAATATATTCATGACTATCTGAGAACACAGCACGTGTGTGTGTGTGTGTGTGTGTGTGTGTGTGTGTGTGTGTGTGTGTGTGTGTGTGTAGAGAGAGAGATTTGTTCAGCTCTGTGAGAGATTTCATGACTGATCAGTGGCTGTTTTCATTAGTAAGAAGATAATATATTCATGACTATCTGAGAACACAGCACGTGTGTGTGTGTGTGTGTGTGTGTGTGTGTGTGTGTGTGCAGAGATTTGTTCAGCTCTGTGAGAGATTTCATGACTGATCAGTGGCTGTTTTCATTAGTAAGAAGATAATATATTCATGACTATCTGAGAACACAGCACGTGTGTGTGTGTGTGTGTGTGTGTGTGTGTGTGTGTGTGTGTGTGTGTGTGCAGAGATTTGTTCAGCTCTGTGAGAGATTTCGAGACTGGTCCATGGCTATTTTCATTAGTAAGAAGAAGAGAGTTGGGAGACAGCTGCCTCTGTACAGTGCTTACTTCACCAAACATAAACCTGGGGGTCAGCCTTAACACACATGAGGTAGCTCCATGGATGGTGGAGTGGTGCCAAGGTATCTATCCCTCTCTCTTTTTTAAACTTTTTATCTTTATTTATTTACTGGAAGGAGACAGCCAGAAATCAAGAGGGAAGGGGGATGATGGAGAGGGAGAGAGACAGAGAGACGCCTACAGCCCTGCTTCACCACTCGTGAAGCTTCCCCCTGCAGGTAGGGAGCTGGGGCTCCAACATGAGTCTTTGCGCACTGTAGCACGTGCGCTCAACCAGGTGCACTACCACCCAGCCCCTCTCTCCCTCTCTCTTTATCCCAGTTCCATAAATAAAGAATTTTAAAAATCACCTTAGGGAGATAGCTCAGCAAGTAGACCCTGGAACTGAAGAGAAAGACAATATAGAAGAGACCAGGTGATGGCCTGTTCCCATGTGTGAACACCTGGGTCAGGTAGTGCCCACTGAAGGAAAACTTTACAAGCAGTGAAGCAGGGCTGCAGGTGTTTCTCCCCCTCTCTGCCTCTCATCTCAATACAAGGACAGAAAGAAAAAAAATGATCATAAGGAGTGGAGTGTACAGGCACACTCTAGTAATAACACTGGTGACAAAAGAAGAAAAAGGAGAAGGAGGAGGAAAGAAAGGAGGAGTTCAGGTCCTGGAACATGATGGCAAAAGCGCACCTAGTGGGGACTGTATGGGCATGTGGAAACGTTGTGCATACACAGACTGTTGTATTTAGTGGGGATTGTATGGGCATGTGGAAACGTTGTGCATACACAGACTGTTGTATTTTACTGTTGATCACAAACCATTAATCCCCCAATAAAGAATTTTTAAAAGAAAGGAATAAAAGAATAAATGAGAATAATAAAAGAAAAGATGTGACTATTTTACCAAGAGCCATATACAGATTTAACTCAATCCTTATCAAGATCTCATCAGATTTCTTCAAGAGAACAGATACAAAAGTTTGTCCAGAGCTAGAAAGCGCCCAGAAGAACCAAAATAATCCAGAGGGAAAAGAGCGAGAATGGAGCCATTACGGTTCCTAACCTCAAAGCATATGACAGAGCCACTGTAATCAGAACAGCCTGGTAGTGAGACCACAGGCCGGTACAATAGAATCGAGATCCCAGAAGTCACCTCCCACCTAGCTTTTGACAAGGGTGCACAAAACATCAAATGTCAAATGGACAGCCTATTCAACAAATGGTTTTGGAAAAACTGGGTTGAAACATGCAGAAGATTAAAACTGAGCTACCAGATTTTATCATATACAGAAGTCAACTCCAGATGGATTAAATATTTAGAAGTTAGACTAGAAGCCATCAAACACTTAGAAGAAAACACAGGCAGAACTCTTTTCCATTTCAGTAGACCAACAGGATTACACCAAACTGAGAAGCTTCTGCACCGCAAAAAGAATCACCACCACACCAGGAAGGCCTACCACGGAGAGTGAGAAAATCTTTATGTGTCATGCATCAGACAGAGGACTGATAACCAAAGTAAACAATGAACTCACCAGACTCAACAATAAAAAGGAAAACACCAAAAATTGGAGGGAAGATATGGACAGAATCTTCTCCAAAGAAAAGATCCAAACAGCCAACAGATAACATGAGAAAAAAAAAAGTTCAAAGTTGCTGATTCTCAGGAAAAAACAAATAAATAATGAGATATCACATTGTTTTTTATTATTATTTACCTATTTATTAGATAAAGACAGTGAAATTGAGAAGGGAGAAGGAGACAGAAAAGGAAAGAGTCAAAGACACCTGCAGCCCTGCTTCACCACTTGTGAAGCTTTCCCCTTGCAGGTGGGGACCGGGGAGTTGAACCTGCATCCTTGTGCTTTGGAGTTTGTGCACTTAACCAGGTGTATCATCACCTGGCCAGTGAGATATCATTTTACACCTATGTGCATGTCATATGTTAGAAAAGACAGAAACACAAATGTTGGGGAAACTGGGGGGGGGGGGAGTGACTCTCCTACATAACTGGTGGGAATGTAAGTTGACCCAACCCCTATGAAAAACAATCTGGAGATTCAGCAGAACTCTAGAAATGGACCTGCCTTATGATCTAGCAGTCCTTACTTATAATTATGGCAGAGACCACACAGGGCCACAGTGATTCTTTCTGAGGCCCTAAGGCACCCAACCATTCTGATTGAGCTCCTGGGAGTGAAGTGTAACAGAGGAAGAGCTCTCCACACCATGGCTCTGGAAAAAGCCACAAGATTCCCACAGCACCACACAGCACCTTGAAGATTTGTGTTTCTTTGAAAAGAAACTTGCTTCTAAGATTCAGAGAGGACACACCAAAGTATGTCATTATTCTTGTTTATGAGTCCCTCATTTATCCACTCATAAAATAATAATTCTTGAAAGCTTACCATATCCCTGGCAGTACTTAGTCTAAGGAGTCTGTGGTGAGTGGATCCGTTTCTTCCCTGGTCTTCAGAACAGTGTGTTGCTGATGTCCTGTGCTGGCGTCCCATCATGGGAGACCGAGAGACAAAAATTCTTGTGAAAAGATCCATGCACAGACCAGTTAAATCAAAATGTATGAAGGTAAGGCCCTGACATTTCTATATTTTCATCTCCTCAGATGATTCAGATGCCTTAGAGAAGTCTGAGACCTTCAGATCCAGAAGAGATGGATTGCCCTCCTTCTCTGCCTTGGAACAGCCTTTGTTTGTTTGTGTTTCTTTAGTTGTTGTTGTTTATATTACCTGTGTTTACTTATTGGATAGAGACCATCAGAAATTGACAGGAAAGGGAATGAAAGAGAGGAAGAGAGACAAAGAAACACCTGAAGCCCTGCTTCACCACTCGCAAAGCTTTCCCCAGCAGGTGGGGACTGGGGGCTCAAACCTAGGTACTTGAACATTGTAACATATATGCTCAACCAAGTGCACCGTCACCTTGCCCCTGGCACAGTCTTTATAAGAACACTTTATTTATATTTATTTATTTATTCATTTATTTATTTATTTTACCAGAGCACTGCTCAGTTCTGGCTTATGGTGGTGTAGGGGATTGAATCTGGGATTCTGGAGCCTCAGGCATTAGAATCTCTTTGAATAACCATTATGCTATCTACCCCCACCCAGGAACACTTTATTATAATTATTAGAAGTCTTTGGTACTTGGTTGGTTTTGATTTTAATTTTTGGTTGAATTTTTTTTTTCGAATTTAAGTGAGAATCAGGTGGTCAATTTCTTTGAAGTATGAATCGAAATTCTTTAATTGGAAGGTTATGTAGAAGTGAAACTACCATAGTCATAGACCCCTAGAAACATGCCTAAAATGGACTTTCTAGCTTCCTTCCACCCTAAAATCCCTGATCTCATCTGTTCTGTTCCTACTTCTTGGTTCCTATTCGCTAACCATTTTGTCTTGCTTTATATCCTGCCACCTTCCAGACACCAAGTTGCAGGTGCTACCATGATTCCACCCTGACTTCCCTGAGCATACGATATCACCGATGTGTCCTGGGACCCCACCTCTCCAGATCCGTACTCCACTAGGGAAAAATAGAAACAGGCTAGGAGTGTGGATAAATCTGCCAACGCTGATGTCCAGCAGAGAAGCAGTTACAGAAGCCAGACCTTCCACCTTCTGCATCCCATAAAGAATTTTGGTCCATAACCCCAGTGGGAGAGAAGTGATAGGAGGAAGAGGATAAGAGGGCTCTGAACTCCTGCTCCATCAGGACCCAGAGAGAGAGGAAGGGAATGGGAGGGGCATTTAGATGTAGGAATAGGGTTATGTGTGGCTTGGAGGGGAGAGAGCACCAACATTGGAAGAAAAAGGGGGAAATTATGTATAAATGTAGACAGACAGTTGTAGAGATGACAGTCAACCCATATCTGCAATCTTAGGAGAACTGCACTGGTTTGCGATGGAAGGACTGCAGATTTAAAACTCTAGTGGTAGGAATGGTGTGGAAGTATATCCCTGTTGATATGTAATTTTGTAAATCAGTATTAAATCACTAATAAAAATTTTCAACAGAAAAAAAATGTGAAGTCATAGTTAGTGACCCAGCCTGCGTGACTCCTTGGTATCCATGACTCCACACACTGCAGAGAGGAGTATTCACATTAATCTACTCACTCTCTGTATATGGCCAAGGAGCCAAAGCTTAGTAAGTGATAATTATAAAAAGTGACCGAGAATGGCAAAACTTTGTTTTTATTTACCTGAACTCATTCTCCTAAAAAGCCCTCTTTGCCATTTGAAGACCCTCTCCCTCTCCCTCTCCCTCTCCCTCTCCCTCTCCCTCTCCCTCCCTCTCTCTCTCTCTCTCTCTCTCTCTCTCTCTCTCTCTCTCTCTCTCTCTCTCTTCTCTCTGTCTAAACCATGTGTGTTTTTAGGAGGGCTACCTCAACCTCTTGACTCCGAATAGGGCCACCGGCTCCAGCTTGGGCCAACGTGTGACATTACATACTTCTTGATTTTGACACATGTTACCAGAACAAGCAATATCCATTGTTAGCTTTTTAAGTCTTGTCCATGAGCAGAAATACCCGGCTAAGTGGGGCAGTCGATGCACTGGGATTCTCAGTCATTCAATTCCTGGGCAAACCCTGCTTCTGAGAATAAGATCCACACAGATTTCAGATGACTAAGTTTGAATACCTGGATACAGTTGGCTCCAGCTAGGTCCTTGTATGTAGTAACTCGGGCCCTCAACATATTTTACCTGTCACTCTAGGCTATTTTCAAAGGCTGTACAAGCTCTAACTTTTACTGGTTCCACATCACAAAGTTGGTGTATATCTTTCACCAAAGGAACAAAATGGGACTGGGACTCAGTGTGGTTCATATAGGGTCCTCGGGACAAAGTCAAGGAAGGTAGCCCAAGTCATGACCTGGAGTTCTGTCTTCTGTCCCTTTTCTGCTATGTTCAGTCTTATGTCAGGAGAAGCTGATAGGGTCCCAGTCTGAAGGGAACAAGTGGGCCCTCTGTCAACACAGTGGTCATGTCTCTGAAACGCACACAGGTGCCTACATCCCCAGGTGCGCTTTTGGTGATGGTAGTGGTAGTGTTTAGCCATGGAGGTGCTGCTGCTGTTGTGTTTCACATCCCTTGGAGCTCTGTGGATTAGTCTGTAAAATGAAGTTCTTTCCAATGGTCTCACATAGTCAGCTCTTAAAAGATACAACAGTTGCTTTCTAAGAACACAGTGTGACTTTTAGGCAGTCTGCCTAGAAATTCTTTTCCACAGAATTCCTGGAATAAGCTGCTTGAATTTTTCCACACCCGATACACAGAGGAGCCCAGCAAACCCAGAAAGTCAAAAGCAGACACACACAGCACCTGAGGAAATTATGTCTCCAAAATGCAGACTTATGTACAGCTGGAAGAGATTGTTCTGCAAGGACTCTGTGAATTCCAGTAGAGAAAAGTGGTGACTACCATTCCGGTTTAATTGCTGTCGGGAGACTACAGTGGAAATTGAAATCAAGGCCTTCAGTTTACTGAATTCCTACCATGTGCCAAGCACACTGCATTTCCATGTACTTAAAGTTTGTGAGAGTCCTTTTTGTAAAATGTATGCATATTTTTACCCATTTTATATGATTCATAAGACATTGGGTAGTGTACACAGAAGGGACCTGTCCCAGGGTAAGTCCTCCTTAGTCACTGGGGTATTTTGTTTCTGAAAGAAATCATTAAAGAAGTGAGTATATACATCTTTTAACTGTGACATAAATTAATGGGTAGTCAAGTGCATTCTAGAGCTTGAATTGGGAAACTGTAGTCCAGAGACCGAATTCAATCTACCAACTTTTCTTTTTTTTCTTTTCATTTTTTCATTTTAACTCCAGGATTATTGCTGGAACTGAGTACATGCACTTTGAATCCACTGCTCCTGGAGGGTATTTTTCCCCTATGTTGCCCTTGTTATTTTGGCTATTGTTGTTGGATAGGACAGAGAGAAATGGAGAGAGGAGGGGAGAACAGAGAGGGGGAGAGAAAGATAGACACCTACAGACCTGATTCACCGCCTGTGAAGTGAACCCCCTATAGGTGGGGAGCTAGGGGCTTGAACCAGGATCCTTATTCCTGTCCTTGCACTTTGTGCTACGTGTGCTTAACCCTCTGTACCACTACCCACCCCCCCCAACTTTCTACATAAATAAGCTCCTATTAGAACCCTGCCATGCTAACTCATTTACATTGCCAAGGACTGCTTCCACATAACCACATTCAACCTCAGAAGAACAACACTGACGAAGTGGAGTACAAAGCCTAAAATATTTCCCAGTTAGCCCTTTACAGAAAGAGTATGCTGGCCTCTGCCCTACAGTGTCATAGTAATGTAAAGGGTCATTTGAACAGCAGGTCCCCAAACTGAATTTTCTAAGTTGCCTTGTTTAAATGTTGAAAGAATAATTCAAAAACTTATCAAATAGCGTTCACTGTTCAATGTCTATTTGTAGAACAAATTGAACCAACAAGCTGAGTTCTTGGATTCTGAAGTCACTTCTATACCTAAAACTGTTGGGCATTACACCAGCTCCCCCTGCTCCATTGCTTAACGCTGTGGTCTATTTACATAATCATTGTTTTGCCTGAGACCTGTGCTCCAGCAGGGTATTAGATTAATCCCCACTGGTTAGAACCTTCATGACAGCTGGAGACCTGTCCTGCTTACAGGGCATTGGTTTAATCCCCACTGGTTAGATGGAAGCTCGCTACTTTCGTGCTCTTTCCTTCTCCCTGCCCCCTATGCTACCCATTTCCTTTTTCCAGCCTGCCACTTCCGCTTCAGAAGATATAAAGGCAGATCAATAAAGGCAGCATGGGATTGCATTCCCTCTCAGCCATGAGTTCCTGGTCGTCTCTCTCCCGCCTGTGAAGTTAGCCCAGCAAAAACCACCAGTAAACTAAAAACAGATCTTAAATATAGAGGGCCCTGAGCAAAGCAGCTGAGCAATGGCAGTCAAGGAGGTGCCTTCGGAGACCCAAGTACAACTCCTGGCACTGGTGCGTCAGAGAGGTGCTCTGATACTGGGACTGGTGCGCCAGAGAGGTGCTCTGATACTGGCACTGGTGCGTCAGAGAGGTGCTCTGATACTGGCACTGGTGCGCCAGAGAGGTGCTCTGATACTGGCACTGGTGCGTCAGAGAGGTGCTCTGATACTGGCACTGGTGCGTCAGAGAGGTGTTCTGATACTGGCACTGGTGCGTCAGAGAGATGCTCTGATACTGGCACTGGTGCGCCAGAGAGATGCTCTGATACTGGCACTGGTGCGTCAGAGAGGTGCTCTGATACTGGCACTGGTGCGTCAGAGAGGTGCTCTGATACTGGCACTGGTGTGTCAGAGAGATGCTCTGACACTTTTTCTCTCTTCTCTCATTGTCTCTCTTTCTCTCATTAATAAAAATTAAAAAAAAAAACTCTTTTTCTTTAAGTTGGTAAGCAAAGGTCTGTGTTTCACACCATGTTCTGAAAGAATCAGTAGCATACATCTCCAAGAACTGTCTCCGCTTCCCCACTCATCATGCGGACATGCAAGAGGCCTCATGAAAATGCAGCTGTTGTCGCCATATCCTCATTCCCTGCCCCAAATCCAGAACACAAGCCCCTGTTAGAATTCTTGAGACCAAAGGGCAAAGAAAGGCAAATAGTCTCAAAGAGCTTTTGACTGAACTGATACATTCTATTTTAGTGAGCAGTAGGGAAATGGCTCACGCCTCTGAGCTGGGGAAGATTATCCTTTAAATCTCCAAAGACCAAATCTTGTTCCGTTATGAATCTGAGTAATGATGTTCATAGGAAAACAAGGTCCTTCTCCTGACAAGAAACTTGGTGTTTCAGTGTCAGGGTTCTTCAAGGGGAACGAGGCAGGAGTGAGTTTGCTAAAAGGGGTCTTCTAGCATATTATGGCAGCAGGCAATACACAAACCTCTTTTAGGGCACCATTGCAGGGAATGGAACGTCTTTATTGACACAGTTACAAGTTTATAAAGGGGTAGCTGTGTCGGGGAAGTAGCCAGCTGGCCAATGAGACCAATATCTCCTTATAAGGGAAAAGAGAGCAAGGCAATGAGAAGGTGTGGGTGGTGATGCAGGAACAGGGAAACAGAAATATAAGGAAGGTGAAGCCCACCAGAAGGGAGAGGGGTGGGTGATGCGGCGAGGCTGATAGGAAGGTTGGAATTCCCCCGCGTACTCTGGCCACATTCTCTGGCACGCCAAGGGGAGTCTGACAGACGAGTTTCCGGAGGAGTCAGCCATCCCTACTCAAGCACACATCAGACCCACATTTCAGTATCTGCCATAAAGGCTAGGATGATCCTGGTTGAGTGCTTCTCAAACTTCAAACATTTCTGACTCACCACAATAGTTGTCTGTCTTTGTACCACATGTTATTGTTAACTTACAGTTAATTGAATATCTTCCATCTTAATTTACTAAACAAAAATAATACCATGACCATAAATGGGAAATCAGCACCAGTTCTCTGAAATAGAAAAACACTGTTTCAATGTAACAGATGCTTTTGAAACAACATTGCTCACCTGAAACTTTAGACTCTGCTCCAAACCTCCTCCCTCTTTTTTAAGACTGGAGCAAATGTTAGAAAGGTTATGGAGTAACACCAAAATGAGACTTTCTCCAGAACAGAAAGAGGATGAAAAAGGAAAATAACTTTCTCATAATCTCATACCTTTTGCAGAAATTTCCCCAGACATTTTGGAAAGTCTAAAACCAGACAGTCTGTTTTCATGAGAAATACAAAGCCAGCCAAAAAGTGAGGAAGACAAAGTAGAAAATAAGACAGATTCCCTTCCTAAAATGGACTGAGTCCTATTCATCTCCATGCTAGTGTCTAGGGCACAGCAGACACTGGGTCAATGCTCCCTAAGTCCAAAGGAAGAGGGCCAGCAAACCAGGACTTGGCATGGGACTTAGACCAGGATGTGAATCCTAACTGCCATTTTCTTTTATTGCTTGGCTTTTAGGAGACAATATGTCTTCTTTAAGCCTGTTTTATCACTTATTGCCTATTTAAACAAATAGACAGGAGAAATCCGCGACAGTAGCTCTACAGAATTAAACAGGCAGCTTATGAGGAATTGTCTGGTGTGTGGTGCTCACACAGAAAGGCAGGTTTCCTTCCAATGTCCCTGTGCCTGCCCGATTACAACTGGTTTCTCCTGGTTTTGAATCTCCTTAGCGCTCTTTCTTATCAGTTTTTACAGCACTTCACAAGTGAGACATGTTGTAATTTTGAAAACAGTTTAGCTATTTTCTGAAGCAAGCAAGGACATTGGGAAACATTCTCATCCCTACAAGCTCCAAGACATGCCCATCTATGGGATTCTATTCTTCTTTTATGAGCTTATTTATGTTTAATATTTTAATAATAATGTTATATTATTTTAGTGATTTAGTATTGATTTCCAAAATTACAGGATAACAGGATATAACTATGTTCCACCACCAGAGTTCTGTGTCCCACCCCCTCCATTAGAAGCTTCCCTAGTCTTTATCCCTCTGGGAGTATGGACCCAAATTCTTTATGGGGAGCAGAAGGTGGGAGTTCTGGCTTCTGTAATTGCTTTTCCACTGAACATGGGTGTTGTCAGGTGTATCCACACCCCCAGCCTGTTTCTGTGTTTTCCTAGTAGGACAGGGCTCTGGACAGGGGAGCTTTCAGGACATACAGTAAGGCCGTCTGCCCAGGGAAGTCAGGGGAGAATCATGATAGTATCTGCAACTTGGTGGATGAAAGGTAATAAAATACAAAGCAGGACATGTTGTTTAATAAACAGAAACCCAGTGGTAGATGTAGAGCAGATTAGATAAGGAATTCTGGGCTGGGAAGAAGCTAGGAACTATATTTTAGGTAAATTCTTAGGGGCCCATGATTTTAGTAATTTCTGCTTGAGCATAATAGTTAACATGCAGGTGGACTAAAAATATCAACTAAGAAGATGGTGTCAGGGTTGAGAATAGAACTAGAAAGCTGGACTGAGGTAGTGTGTAGCCCCCAAACTTGAAGAAAGAATCTAAATAAATGAACTGTTCATCCCATCGATCTGACCCAGGGGCCATGTCTGCTCATATTCAGCACAGGAGCCCATGTGACCTGAGTCCCTGCCAGTCTGAGCTCACAGTCGATGGGCACAGCTGGAAACACTCTAGGCTGCTCTCATGTCAGGACCCATCTCCCTCAAGGGGCAGAGTAGGCTGACCAGCCTCCCTTCAGAGAGTGGGGAGTCCCTTCCATTACTGCTCTGCAGTGAGGCCAGGTCCTGGAGAGGCCAAAGGAGGGCTTGTGATGTTGTTCCTGATGGAAGTGACCGGCAATGGTGGAGAGAGGGGTCTCTAAGAGGTCTTGGCCCACAGTGTCTATGTGGGAATAAAAGGATTCCCTGACTAGAGCCTCAGGTGATGGGCTGGCCTGGCAGTGACCAGGAAGGCCCTCATTAAGTGACCCTGTCTCTTTTTCTTGGGATTACATTCTTGAGGGTCTCTAACTGCTGCTGACCACCAGATAATGTCCACCTCTTAAAGAATTCTAAAAGAAACAAAAGAATAATATTGCTGTATTTGATCTAGACCAAATACCACACTAGAGACTATATATATATAACCCATGTCATTCAGTGTGCAACTTTATTCTCATCTTAGTTACAGAAAAAGCAGGGTCCACACAGATCATCTGGTTTAGTCGAGTTCGCAGAGCTCATGCATGCCTAGAGTGGAGCCTGGATGCAGCCTCGTCTTTCTTCACGACCACATCGCTGACTTTTCCTTATAATCACAATGGTCCTGCCAGAGATCACGCCCTGCTTCCTGGCTAATGAGAATAATTGGCCCCTTTGCTCATTGGCGCACCCTTTCATGTGTTTGCTGTAGTCTGAACACCTCACCTTTGCTCAAGACTCACCAGCCCACCTTTCTCATCCTCCTCACATAAACCTCTCTCCAGCAACTCTTACCGCTCTCCACAACTCTCCTTTTAACTGGTTCCAACCCCTCAGTGTCTGCTCATTAAGTGTGGTGCCCAGCACAAAGGCAGTCTGCTGGGGGATGCTGAAGCCACACCAGAGCTGAGCTGAGTAATTATTAGGTGCATCAAGACTACGTTTCCAGAAATGAGAAATGCAGTGGGATTCCAGCTCTAGGAAAATGCCAACTAGTGGTTGAGCATAACAAGACCAGGCAGATGGAGAATCCCTACAGTAGAGAGAGTGTCACTCAGTCAGGCAGCAGTAAAGAAGAGAAGTAGAGATTGGTTGACTGACTTACCCAGGCAAGCAAACCATGAAACTCTGAGCCGTCAGAAGAAGGCCTTGGACACAAAGAGGAGCAGAGCAACTAGGAGGGATACAAGGTAGGTGCTTCCCTCAAGAATGTGTCAATTCAAGTGGGGGCTGCTGGTGTCTCTCTCCCTCTATCTCCTCCTCCTTCTCAATTTTTCTCTGTCCTGTCCAATAAAGTGGGAGAAAAAAAAATGACCATAGGAGCAGTGGATTTGTAGTGACAGCACTGAGCCCCAATGATAAAACAAACAAACAAAAAATCTCATCAGTTAGCTCTTTATTGTCCAACATGGAAGCCACTTGTTTCAGGTTTGCAGGAGCACCAGGAATGTGGTTATTCAGATTTGACAGGTGCTGTAAGTGTAAAAAAGTACATGCCTGCCACATTTAGAAGACTTGATATAAAAACATACGTGAAATACCATATGATCACACTTTCCGTTTATCAGCTGAGCAGAAAATACTGAGAGTTTTAGTAGGCTAAATGAAATATATGACTCAATGGTATTTCATTCTTTTTATCTTTTGTTGTGATGTTATACAAAAAAGTCTGAAAAAAATGTACTCCTATTGGACAGTACAGCATAAGTTAATTCAATGAGGTATGTCTGGAACCAACATACAAGACTCATCAAGCTTCAACACGTCTACCTAGATGCAACGGATCCCGCAGAGAGGTTCATCCCAGTGGGCCCAACATGGGAAATGCTTTTTCACACAGTTCACAACATGGATTCATTGGCAAGCTTTGAAGTCATTTTTCTGATGACTCCATTTGTGTATATCTACATCAGAGAATGAGCTCTTCATATATAAAATATGAGATAGTCTTCCAGTTTATACTCACCTTCACCTCCTAGAATTTACTAAGATTCAAAACATAGGGGTGGGAGAAATAGCATAATGGTTATGTAACAACATGTTCATGCTCGAGTCTCCAACGTCCCAGGTTCAATGCCCTGCATCACTCCCTTAGCAGTGCTGGGGCAGCAGTGAGGGAAGGAAGTAACATACAGGAAACAGCAGAAAAAGTAGATTGGTCCATATGAGTTTATCTTGATGTTATTTCACCAGAGCTGCTTCCTGGGGGGTCGGGCAGTAGCACAGTGGTTTAAGAGCATATGGCGCAAAGCGCAAGGACTGGCGTAAGGATCCCCGTTCAAGCCCCCGGCTCCCCAACTGCAGGGGAGTCGCTTCACAAGTGGTGAAGCAGGTCTGCAGGTGTCTTCCTCTCTCTCCTCCTCTCTCTCTTCCCCTCCTCTCTCCATTACTCTCTGTCCTATCCAACAATGATGACAACAACAACAGCAATAATAACTACAACAATAAAAAATAAGGACAACAAAAGGGAAAATAAATAAATAAAAATAATATATATATATATATATATTTTAAAAAGTTGCTTCCTACTACAAATGAGGGGCTAAGGAGCAGAAGAGAGTGGCTGGAGGAGAGAATGGAAGCATGAGGACCACCAAAGGATTCCTCTACCCAGTCAACTTTTCCTTTCCTTGGTGTTCCAATGGTAGAAGCATTTACTGGCAATTCTACCTCAGACTGTCACTCCTATGTGAAATCTGACAGGAGCTTGACACAACCTTAAAAGAGGGCTGTCCTTACTGGCCTTCCCTAGTTTACAGAGGGGAGGACTGAAGCACTGAGAGGTTGCATAAGTACTCTAAGTTAGGGCAGCTAATGGAGGGCAGTGCTGGAAAGAGACTGTGTCTGAGACACTTTAGAGCTCAGAGCTTCTGTGTGGAGCACCTCAACACTGCAATTTCCCCTTCAGCTGGGAATGCTACTGACTTTTGTCCACGCAATTGGGGAGCTATGCCGTGTTGACCCCTGTGTCCTCTCTGTAGGAGTGGAATCCAGCGAGACACAGAAGTTTGACTGCACTTTTGTCTGGGTCCAGCTGACAAAAGGTAGTCTCCCCCTGGGACTCCATGGTGTGTCTGTTTACACTACCACGCCCATAACTTAACACTTGGAGACCATCCAGGAGGAGACTGGGGGAAAGAATAGTTTCCCTATTGCTGCAAGAACTTTCCAAGAGCTATTCCTGGAGCTGGGGAGTGTTGACATCACGCTGTCACAGAGAGAACAGGGAAGGACTTTAATTTGGAAACATTTTACACTCTGTGTTTGACAACGTGTGCTAGGCAGCAAAAAACAGTGAGAGAGGCTCAGATAGGGTAACTCAATGTAGGCAAGTGCTCTTGGCAGACTTGCCAGCTCAATAATGTCATGCTGCACAATTCTGGGATAAGCTAGTGTCTGCTGGGGTTCAAATCCCAACTCTGGCATGTACAGGTCACAGGACTTTGAATAACTACATCTCTCTCTGCCTTCATTTTGTCATCTTCAAAATCAGGGCAATAATAACCCTTACCTTATGGAAGCATTTAAGATTTAATTCGGGACCAGGCAGTGGTACACCTGGTTAAGTGTACACATTACAGTGCACAAGGACCCAAATTCATGCCCCCAGCCTTCATCTGCAGGGGGGAAGCTTCACGAGTGGTGGAGCAGTGTTGAAAGTGTCTCTCTGTCTCTCAGTCCCCATTCCCTCTAAATTTATCTATCCTAGCAAATAAAATAAAGTTTAATTTTTTTAGAAAAAATTAATATTTAATTCAAGTTCTTGTGTATAACTCTCAGTTATATAACTTCTATTATGGTCATTATCTTTACTCCTGGGCTATCCTCATATGTGACTCATTCCACTGTCTTCAACAAAGATAAAATAAGAAGTTCAGCCTACAGGAGAGTAAAGAGGTTAATTGAATGATGATGGATAGAAAAGAGAGTTCTGGTGGTGAGAAAATGTGATATCTACAGAAACTTATGGGGAGACTGTACACGTGAGATCTGTGCAATGTTACAGACTGGTGCGTCTCAGTAAGAAAATGGAGACATTTTAAAAATATGTTTTATTTATTTATTTGCATATAGACAGAGAGAAATTGAGAGGGGAGTAGGGAGAGGGGGGACAGAGATAGAGACACCTGCAGTCCTGCTTCACCACTCATGAGGCTTTCCCCCTGCAGGTGGGGACTGGGGACTTGAACATGGTTAACATGTGTGCTCACCCAGGTGCACCATCACCCAGCCCCAAAATGGTCATTTTACTCAAGAAGACATTTCTTCTCACTGGTACGTGAAAATGTTAGATTTTCTTATGGTCATATCAAGCAGAACAGAAAGTGGACATGGTTGCTAGAATGTGAGAAGCCATGTAGCAGACTGAAGGAGGCTGGCTACAGGTGAAAGAAGTGAGTCACTGGGGACATATATTTGGTGACTTCTCATATGACAACCTTCCCCACTTTCTAGGGTAGTGTAATCACTATCTTTGCCAGTGATTATTGTCCATTGGGTTGATTCTCCTTCTCTGCCCCTGACACCAGATTTGAAATGATGTCCCCAATATGAAATCCTTATTAAGTAATAATCACAGAGCTCTGATATCATATGCTATTTTGAGAAACAACTACATGCAGAGTTTCTGAAAAGTCTGAATGTTGCAAATGAACTTAGGTTGACAGAATTCTACTCCAAAGAATGATATGGCAGTGAGGACTATAAAATGAAAGAAAAAAATTCAGGTGGGAACTGTGGGGAATTGTACCCCTTACCCAATGGACTTGTCATTAAGAATTAAATCAAGAAATAAATATTCAGTGAGTTCTTTAAGAATTCTCAAGCCCCAAAATCCATCATGAATATCCTACTTAAATAGACCATCAGGAACCACCTAATCTAGAGCTATTTTTCTTTCGCTGACTTATCAGAAAGGGCTCAAACATAAAGCTCAGAATAATTGCAGGGCTGGACGATAATTTTAGATGGATGTCTTTTTTACCCCAGGTCGTAGCAAATATTTAACATGTGATATCTGCACCTAGCTGTTATTTTCTCTCTTGTAAAGTAATTTTACATTACTCCTTATTTTCTTTTAGAATTCTGGAAAAAGAAAAGCAAAAAAAGGAATAAAAACCAAGTCATGTGCCCATGATTAGTGTATGTATGCCTGTGATGTGTGTTTTGTGTTCAGTGTTCAAATGGACTTTGCTCCCATTAAACATCAGTGTCACCACTCAGCACCACACTCCCAGAGGGATAGAGAATGGGAAAGCTATCAGGGGAGGGGATGGGATATGGAGTTCTGCTGGTGGGTACTGTGTGGAGTTGTACCCCTCTTATCCTATGGTTTTGTCATTGTTTCCTTTTTATATATAAAAAAATTAAATTTCATTTTCACCATTTACAAAATGAAGTAAAAAGTCCTTGTTCTTGCTATGAAATGTGGGAACTAGGCCAGTGCCTTCAACCTGTACCCTCCTTTTCCTTCCCAAAGACACGAAATAAAAGAAATAAATAAATGTGGTGGGCAGCTGATGGTACTACAGCACAGTCATTAACAGGTGGGCACAGCCTCTCAGCTGCACACAATAGACATCAGCAAAACAGTCTCACACCCAGCTTGGGTCCTTTCTCACCACCCTGCACCAGCAGCCCCCTCCAGTCCTGACCCCTGCACGCTGCATCAGCAACCTACCCTCCAGTCCTGAGCCCTGCACCCTGCATCAGCACCCTACCCCCCAGTCCTGACCCCTGCACCCTGCATCAGCACCCTACCCTCCAGTCCTGACCCCTGCACCCTGCATCAGCACTCTACACCCCAGTCCTGAACCCTGCACCCTGCATCAGCACCCTACCCTCCAGTCCTGACCCCTCCAACCTGCGTCAGCACCCTACCCCCCCGTCCTGACCCCTGCAACCTGCATCAGCACCCTACACCCAGTTCTGACCCCTGCACCCTGCATCAGCACCCTACACCCCAGTCCTGACCCCTCCACCTGCATCAGCACCCTACCCTCCAGTCCAGACCCCTCCACCCTGCATCAGCACCCTACCCCCTCAAGTCCTGACCCCTGCACCCTGCACCAGCAGCCCCCTCCAGTCCTGACCCCTCCACCCTGCATCAGCACCCTAGCCCCCAGTCCTGACCCCTGCACCCTACACCCTGCAGCAGCAACCTACACCCCAGTCATGACACATGCACCCTGCATCAGCACCCTACCCTCCAGTACTGACCCCTACACGCTGCATCAGTACCCTACACCCAGTCCCGACCCCTGCACCCAGCACCCTGCATCAGCACTCTACCCCCCAGTCCTGATACATGCACCCTGCATCAGCACCCTACCTCCCAGTCCTGACACCTGCACCTTGCATCAGCACCCTACCCCCCAGTCCTGACTCCTCCACCCTGCATCAGCACCCTACCCTCCAGTCCTGACACCTGCATCCTACATCAGTACCCTACCCTCCAGTCCGGACCCCTCCACCCTGCATCAGCACCCTACCCCCCAGTCCTGACCCCTCCACCCTGCATCAGCAGCCCCCTCCAGCCCTGACCCCTGCACGCTGCATCAGCACCCTACCCCCCAGTCCTGACCCCTGCACCCTACACCTGCATCAGCACGCTACACCCCAGTCCTGACCCCTGCACCCAGCACCCTGCATCAGCACTCTACCCCCCAGTCCTGACACATGCACCCTGCATCAGCACCCTACCCCCCAGTCCTGACCCCTCCACCCTGCATCAGCACCCTACCCTCCAGTCCTGACACCTGCACCCTACATCAGCACCACACCCTCCAGTCCTGACCCCTCCACCATGCATGAGCACCCTACCCCGCAGTCCTGACCCCTGCACCCTGCATCAGCACCCTACCCTCCAGTCCTGACCCCTGCACCCTGCATCAGCACCCTACACCCAGTCCTGACCCATCCACCCTGCATCAGCACCCTACACCCCAGTCCTGACCCCTCCACCCGGCATCAGCACCCTACCCTCCAGATTTGACCCCTCCACCCTGCATCAACACCCTACCCTCCAGTCCTGACCCCTCCACCCTGCATAAGCACCCTACCCTCCAGTCCTGACCGCTCCACCTTGCATCAGCACCCTACCCCCCAGTCCTGATCCTGCACCCTGCATCAGCACCCTACCCTCCAGTCCTGACCCCTCCACCCTGCATCAGCACCCTACCCCCCAGTCCTGACCACTCCACACTGCATCAGCACCGTACCCTCTAATCCTGACCCCTGCACTCTGCATCAGCACCCTACCCTCCAGTCCTGACCCCTGCACCCTGCATCAGCACCCTACCCCCCAGTCCTGACCCCTGCACCCTGCATCAGCACCCTACCCTCCAGTCCTGACCCCTCCACCCTGCATCAGCACCCTACCCCCCAGTCCTGACCCCTCCACCCTGCATCAGCTCCCTACCCTTCAGTCCTGACCCCTCCACCCTGCATCAGCACCCTACCCCTCAGTCCTGACCCCTCCACCCTGCATCAGCACCCTACCCCCCAGTCCTGACCCCTCCACCCTGCATCAGCACCCTACACCCCAGTCCTGACCCCTCCACCCTGCATCAGCACCCTACCCCTCCAGTCCTGACCCTTCCACCCTGCATCAGCACCCTACCCTCCAGTCCTGACCCCTCCACCCTGCATCAGCACCCTACCCCCCAGTCCTGACCCCTGCACCCTGCATCAGCACCCTACCCTCTGTCCTGACCCTTCCACCCTGCATCAGCACCCTAACCCCCAGTCCTGACCCCTCCACCCTGCATCAGCACCCTACCCCTCCAGTCCTGACCCCTCCACCCTGCATCAGCACCCTACCCTCCAGTCCTGACCCCTCCACCCTGCATCAGCACCCTACCCCCCAGTCCTGACCCCTGCACCCTGCATCAGCACCCTACCCTCCAATCCTGACCCCTCCACCCTGCATAAGCACCCTTTCCCCAGTCCTGACCCCTGCACCCTGCATCAGCACCCTACCCTCCAATCCTGACCCCTCCACCCTGCATAAGCACCCTTTCCCCAGTCCTGACCCCTTCACCCAGCATCAGCACCCTACCCCCCAGTCCTTACCCCTCCACCCTGCATCAGCACCCTACCCTCCAGTCCTGACCCCTCCACCCTGCATCAGCACCCTACCCTCCAGTCCTGACCCCTGCACCCTGCATCAGCACCCTACCCCCAGTCCTGACCCCTCTTCCACCCTGCGTCAACACCCTACCCCCCAGTCCTGACCCCTCCACCCTGCATCAGCACCCTACCCCTCCAGTCCTGACCCCTCCACCCTGCTTCAGCACCCTACCCTCCAGTCCTGACCCCTGCACCCTGCATCAGCACCCTACCCTCTGTCCTGACCCCTCCATCCTGCATCAGCACCCTAACCCCCAGTCCTGACCCCTCCACCCTGCATCGGCACCCTACCCCTCCAGTCCTGACCCCTCCACCCTGCATCAGCACCCTACCCTCCAGTCCTGACCCCTCCACCCTGCATCAGCACCCTACCCTCCAGTCCTGACCCCTCCACCCTGCATCAGCACCCTACCCTCCAGTCCTGACCCCTCCACCCAGCATCAGCACCCTACCCCCAGTCCTGACCCCTCCACCCTGCATCAGCACCCTACCCCCCCAGTCCTGACCCCTCCACCTAGCATCAGCACCCTACCCCCCAGTCCTTACCCCTCCACCCTGCATCAGCACCCTACCCTCCAGTCCTGACCCCTCCACCCTGCATCAGCACCCTACCCTCCAGTCCTGACCCCTGCACCCTGCATCAGCACCCTACCCCCAGTCCTGACCCCTCTTCCACCCTGCGTCAACACCCCTACCCCTCCACCTCCTCTCCTGTTCCCTCGAGTCCTTTTCTTTGGTGCAATACACCACATGTAGACCAAGTTTTACTTTGTGTTTCTTTTTCTGTCCTTTGTGGGCCCCTATAGGACCTTTCCCATTGACCTTTTTAAGAGAAAAAGTTGGCCAGGCTGTCGGGATGGGGTTTCTGACTGAGACCATGACAGATCCCTGAGCCATCCTACTTTATCTAAGGCGCAGCAGCCCAATGCCAATAGATTTTCCTGTGTGACCTGAGTCCCTGTCAGCCTGAGCTCGCAGTCCCTGGCCACAGTTGGGCACATTCTAGGCTGCTTTCATCTCAGGACCCCTCTTCCTTGAGGGGCAGAGGAGGCTGACCAGCCTCCCATCAAGGTGGGGGAGCCCCCACCACAGCTGCTCTCCAGTGAGGGCCAGGTCCTGAGTCCCTTTTTACATGAAACTTAGTGCAAGGTGGTACAGATGAAGACAAGTGTGGACCTTTACTTTGCCTAATAAAACGGTTGTTTACAATTCAGCGGGTAGGTGGGTAGCTGGAAGGATCTCTCTAAAGGAGGACAGGTCATTTCTGGGGGCTCAGGAGAAGAGCCAGGTGGGAGGACTCCCCCAGCTGCCTTCAGATAGGTTGCAAAAGTCCTGCCCCACAGAGGAACATGCTCACAACACATGGGGGAAGACATGAGGTCACTATGTCCCTGCTGTGGGAAGGAGACCAGCATTGATGTCAGCCAGGGACCTGGATGGGGAGACGGGGAGAGCATGAGGGGTTCAGTAGGGTGGCGAGACCCCCCCTATCGGGGAGGCACAGCTGGTGAAGCACACATGGTATACTAAGTGCAAAGGGCCACACAAGGGTCTGAGCTCCAGGCCTCAGCTCCTCACCTGCAGGGGGGACGCTTCATAAGAAGTGAAGCAGGTCTGCAGAATCTCTCTCTCTGTGTGTGTGTGTGTGTGTGTGTGTGTGTGTGTGTGTGTGTGTGAGTGTGAGTGTCTACCCCTCTCTAGTTCTCTCCATCCTGTCCAATAAAATATAAATACTGGCCTCCAGGAACAGTGGAAGCGTAGTGCCTGGAGGTCTAGCCCAGGCCTTCTGCTGGCAAGGGGTCCCAGCACTGCCTCTTCCCTCAGCCACCCCCCCCCCGTACCTTGAACCTGGTTTGAGACACACAGAACATGCAGCTGTCACTCGGATAGAATTTGCAAAGTCAAGAGTGAGCCTTGGGAAAAGTTGCTTCAGACAGCAAGCATATTTCAGTTCAAGGAGCAGGAAGTCCATTCACCTGATAAAAGAGGTGGGGGTCGGTAGGGAGGTGGGTGGAATTGCAGCCCTGTTATTTTACAGTCGTGTCAATCATCACTAAACCACTATTAGAAATAACAAATGAATCAAGAATTCCAGTCCTGGGGGTCAGGCAGTAGTGCAGAGGGTTAAGTGCACGTGGTGCAAAGCACAAGGACAGGAATAAGGATCCTGGTTCCAGCCCCCGGCTCCCCACCTGCAGGGGAGTCGCTTCACAGGCAGTGAAGCAGGTCTGCAGGTGTCTGTCTTTCTCTCCCCCTCTCTGTCTTCCCCTCCTCTCCATTTCTCTTTGTCCTATCTAACAACGATGAATATAATGACAATAATAACAACAAGGGCAACAAAAGGGAAAATAAATAAATATTAAAAAATTTTAAAAATAATAATTCCCATCCTTCACAGATGTGCCAGGACCTTTTATAGACATTTTAACCACAGTGATGGTTAACGTGCATTTACTCATCTGAGCCCTTGCAACAAACTAGAGATGGGGGTGACCAAAATATTGTCATCTGACCAGAACGAAACTTGAAGAGAACTTGTAGGAAGATGCCCAGGCCCTAGGATTCACCATGGTCCTGCACCCCCTCCAGGAAGCCCTGCAGATACTATGATGGAGGTATCTGCCGCTCCATTGTTTCCAGTTAATAATGATGATAAGTAAGAGCTTGTTAGGCTCTGCTTTCGAAGGAGTCCTCCTCTCCATTATCATTGAAGTATGCCAAAGACTTTTTTTTTAAGTAAGTAATAAAAAGCAATACCCACAGCAACAAAACCTCACAAGAGTCAGAGAGATGTTTTGTGGTTGTTGTTGTTGTTTTTTTTTTTCCAAAATCATGCAGGGAACATACAGAAACACCAAATTACAGATTCAGTCACTCCTCCACAGAACCATCTGCTCTCTTCCCAGCATCACCCTGCACCATGCTACCCACCCATGTGTTTATCCAACAAACACTGACTGAACAGCTGGCACCTACATGCCCAGGGCTGCTCCAGAGCTTAGAGATTCAGAGACAGCAAGCCACGTGCAGGGTCACAGCTATAGGCAGACTGGAGACAAGGTGCAGAGAGCTGGGACACTAAGAGAAGGGTCTACCAAACCCCGGGGGAATGCGTGAAGGAAAACATGGGCAAATCCTGTAGGGAGTGGCACTGGGACTGACATACTTAAGACAGGAGTTTTCCGGGCCAGCAAGCAGGACAGACAATGGAGGCAGAAGCAACGGCATATGCAGTGGCTCTGATTCTCTCACAAGACAAGGGCCCACACTTCCAAAAACTAGGATGGGAGCAGGTGCTCAGAGAGACAGACAAGAGGAGACTGGGAAGAAAGGAACAAACTGAATGTCTAAAGCAAAGGACAGCCACAGTGTTTTCAGAAAGATGGACAAGGGAGCCAAGCAGTGGTGCACCTGGTTAAGGGCACACACTACAGTGCACAAAGACCCGGGTTCCAGCCCCTGGTCCCCACCTGCAGGGGGGAAAGCTTCGCAAGTGGTGAAGCAGGGCTGCAGGCGTCTCTCTGTCTCTCTCCCTCTCTCTTCCCCTGCCCCTCTATCTCTATCTAATAATAAATAAAATTTTTAAATGTAGAAAAGCTAAAAGAAGGCAGGAACACCCACTTTTATGATCTTACTTATTAATGGTTAGTTACAAGATTGTGAGATGACAATGTCTAGCTCCACACCACACCCACCACTGAGTTCTGTGTCCCACCCTCCTAGCTCCCAAAGATCACCACCATAATGCTCACAAGTCTTACAGTTTTGCTTGCTTCTGTTTTTTTTAAATTATTTTTTATTAATAAAAAGGAAACACTGACAAAAACCATAGGATAAGAGGGGTACAACCCCACACAATTCCCACCACCAGAACTCCATATCCCATCCCCTCCCCTGACAGCTTTCCTATTCTCTATCCCTCTGGGAGCATGGACCCAGGGTCATTGTGGGATGCGGAAGGTGGGAGGTCTGGCTTCTGTCATTGCTTCCCCACTGAATATGGACGTTGACAGGTGGATCCACACTCCCAGCCTGTCTCTCTCTTTTTCCCTGGTGGGGCAGGGCTCTGGGGAATCAGACCTCCAGGACACATTGGTGGGGTTGTCTGTCCAGGGAAGTCTGGTTGGCATCATGGTAGCATCTGGAACCTGGGGGCTGAAAAGAGAGTTAACATACAAAGCCAAACAGATTGTTGACTAATCATGAATGTAAAGGCTGGAATAGCGCAGAGGAAGAGTTGGGGGTCTTTGTTTTGCAGTTAGTTAGTAGGCCTATTTTAGTTACATTCCAGAATTCTGTGTCCTCACTCCCTCCATTGGAAGCTACAGCAGGTCTCCAAAGGTTGCAGATATGGATTAACTATTATTTCTATACTATCTGTCTATATCTGTATAGATTTGTCTGTTTTTTTTTAATCCCATCTTTTCTTCTTTTCCAAGTTGTAGCTACCCCTTGTACTACTTTGCAGTGTCCTTATTTTCTTTCTGGTCTCTCTCTGGGTCCTGATGGAGCTGGACTTCAGAGCCCTCTGGTCATCTTCCCCTGACATTTCTCCCCCTCTGGGAGTCTGGACTAAAATTCTTTATGGGGAGCAGTGGGTGGGAGGTCTGGTTTCTGTAACTGCTTCTCCGCTGGCCATGGGCATTAGTAGGTGGATGCACACCCCCAGCCTGCTTCTTGATAGTTAATTTTTAAAAACTCCTACAAGTCTCCTCGTAATCTAATGAGATCGGAATATTATTATCTCGATTTATAGAAAGAAAACTAAGACACAGAAAAATGAAAAAAAAAAAACTTCTTGAAGACACATCTTTTAAGAGGTCAAATGGTGATATGAATCCAGATATGTTTGACTCTAGAAATTAAAATCTGACTGCACACACCACTGCCATAAAAATGAACCTAAAATTTTTGTTTTTAACATTTTAACATGTGTCAAAGAAATAGCTGAAAATGTGAAGAAAGCTTGAGTTTTATACTGGAAGTTCAGGAGAAAATCCTGTAACTGAGATGTGAATTTGGGGACTGGGAAGTAGTGCACACAGTTAAGTGCACATAGAATTAGGTGCAAGGACTGGACCCACACATGGACCCAGGTTCAAGCCCCCAGTTCCCCACCTACAGGGGAGTCACTTCAGCTGTAAATCAGGTCTGCAGGCATTTACTTTTCTCTCTCCCTCTGTATCTCCCCCTCCCCTCACAACTTTTCTGTCTTATCCAATAAAATGGGGGGGGAATGGAATCAGGAGCAACGCATTCCTTGTGCTGGCACCAAGTGCCAGTGATAACCCTGGAGGCAAAAAGATAAAAAAAAATTAAATAAAGAGATAAAAATGTGGAGGGGAGATAGCATAATGGTTATGCAAACAGACTCAGACTCTCATGTCTGAAGCTCCAAAGTCCCAGCTTCAATCCCCCACACCACCATACGACAGAGCTGAACAGTGTTCTGCTTAAACAAATTTAAGAAATATATAGAAATAAAAAATGAAGAAATGTGGATATAACTGTCATCCTCATCAAAATTATAACTGGAAGCAGTCAAGATCCTGTATAGACTAAGAAGAGAAAGCAGACAAGGCCACTCAGTAAGGAAGGAGAAGCAAAGGGAGGGACAGGCAGCGTGGAATTCAAGGAAAGGAGAATGTCCCTGTGGGGAGAGGGTCACGTGGACTATGATGGCTGCAGGATGGAGTTAAGAGGTGAGTCTCCCTAATCTAATGGCTTAGAGGAGAATGTCCCTGTGGGGAGAGGGTCACGTGGACTATGATGGCTGCAGGATGGAGTTAAGAGGTGAGTCTCCCTAATCTATGGCTTAGAGGAGAATGTCCCTGTGAGGAGAGGGTCACATGGACCGTGATGGCTGCAGGATGGAGTTAAGAGGTGAGTCTCCCTAATCTAATGACTTAAACAAGACTGTGTAGTCAAGGTAGGAATTCCTTTCAAGAATAGACTTGACAGAAAGTAAGAGAAGACAGTTGCAGCTTGTCAAAATGGTGGAGATGAAAGAAGGGCTTTTTCCCTCTGGGAGAAGACTTCACTATGTTTGTGGGATGAATGGAAGGACTGAGTAAGACAGAAGAATCAGGAAAGACAGAAGACAACACAAGAAACTCTCCATCCTGTGTCAGGGGAGGCATGAATCCTGCACACAGGTGATGTTTTCTCGGAAGTGTGCTCTCAGATATAATCAGCTGACACTCCAGTTACTGACTCTAACGTGACAAGACAAGCCACTGTGAGTGTGAAATGTCATGAGGAATACAGTCACCTTGTGGGCCAGGCTGGGGCGTCCCGGTAAAGCGAACATAATTCCACATCCACAGTGGGGCCTCAGCAGCAGTGACAAATTCTGAGTTTGTTTTTTTAACAGTTATAAGATTAAAACAGTTTTAAGATCAAACAGTTTTAAGATTAAAAATAGCTCTCCTTCCCCAAATTTGCAAAAGGCAAAAGTAATTTATCCCTTGGGTATTGGGTTAACACCTGTGAAATCAGTTACCAATACAGGTTTAGAATCTGTTTTCAAAACAGAAATGACAGGGAAGGGACCTGAATTGGGAATCCGACATTTACCCTTAGAGTCTGAGTTCTGTACTGGGTCTTTTTCTGATTTTGACCACAACGATCAGATACTGCGCCACCCATGGGAGAAGCCTCCAAGCTCAGACCACAATCACCAGTGTGCGCTGGACCCTCTGCGTAAACCCTCATCACTTACTCTGAGTGACAGGAGGATGGATTCCCAAGAGAAACTCAGTGATCACCCAAGGTGACAAAGCTAAAAAGAACAACACTTAGGCACCTCCCATCTCGGAGAAAGATTAAGTTGGGTAAGTAGAGAAAAAAATTATAATAATTTCTCTCCAGGCAACTGAATCCCTCTTTAATATTTAGAATTTAAATTTGATGATTTAATAATCCCTGGTTAATATGTCCAAGCATTGCCTTCTGGGGAGGATGCCCTCAAAAAGGTTCTAGCTAGCACTAAAGATGAAAAGCAGGTTAGCAGTGGGAAGCCGCAGCCTTTAGGATTTTATGCTCTGCAGATATCGATAAACGTGCTGTAATTGCCATCCGATGGCCCAGATTCTCTCTTGAGGTCAAGTGCCATCACAAATGTCTTTTTGATACAGACTTGAAGAGCTGATGATGTCAGTCTTAACAACTAGGCAGGACACTTTTCATCTCTGAGAGCTGTGCCCCTCTCGGGATGAAATGAGCCGCTGGGAAGAGTTTGCAGCCCAGCTCACAACTCCAAAGGCTTCTTAGAGATAAACCCACGCCTTGTGCAAAGTCAGGACAGGAAGCGCCACTAGCCCTTGTGATAAGCTCTCGCTCCAAGACTGCAGCCAGAGGCTGACAATTGTTTGGCTAGAGGGTGGCGTCCGCCGCTTCCACTGTGACTTTGGACCAGAGAGTTGCAACAGACTCACACACCTCTCACTAGCAAGCACACTGTAGCTGTTGTCAGAGGCTGGCTGAGATGGCCTCAAGGAGAAAATCGATGCTATTAACTCCCTGCTTGGTGTACAGAACAGCCAAGCGCCTGCGAGAACCCTGAGTGCACGTCACAGGACAGGCAGACGGGTCAGGCTTCTGGACACGCAGCAATTACACGCTGAGTGTCCAGCGCTTGAACCTGAACCTGGGGAAGACTGCAAACACGTGTAGTCCTCTAACCAGGTTTTTGCTGAACTTCAGCTCCAGGTTTTTCTACTTTATAAAACCAAGGATTCCTTGCTGCCCCCACTGTGTCTAATCAACCCAGCCAATGACTGGCGTGTTTTCATCAGGAAACCATGGGGAAGCCTGTGTCTTCCTGCCATCCACAGCATATGCCCTGAAGCACTGAAGATTGCAGAAATCTGTCCAGCACATTTCTGAGCTAAGTATTTGATGCTCTCTGAATACCAAATTGTAAGGAGTTACATACAGAGTCAAAAAGGGAGAGATTCCTGACTTTGTGTTTTTGCTCTGTTAAAAAAAAAAAATGTTCTCCACAGTATGAAGAGTCCTTCAAGAAACAAAAATATAAGTACTGTTTCCTTGCCTATGAACAGCAATACCACTCTTGATAATACATCCAAATGATAAAAAAAAAAAAAAAACTTATCCAAAGGGACATCTGAAGCTTTCTGTTCATGGCTGCATCGTACACCATAACTCAAGGATGGAAGCAAACTAAATACCCATCAACTATCAACTGCAGGAAGAGGTGATGGAATATATATTTTATGGAATGTTGCTCTGCAGTTTGAAAAGGTGATATTGTATTACTCAGGACAAAAAAGATGGAACAGGAGGTGATGATGTTCTGTGAAACAGGAAAGACATGAAAGACAACCAATGGATGTATTCACTCATGGAAACTTGCAAAAAAAAAAAAAAAAAGAAAAAAAGCAAGCAAACCGTCCCTCAGCATTTTGGGCCTGGGCCTGGCCCTGGGGTGAGAAGAAAGCACAAACCTTCACTGACCAGTGCAGAATGGAACAGCACTCCTGACATCTTAGGATTTTGTACATCATTACTAAGTCACTAATAAAGGAATTTGTTTTGGGGGCCAGGTGGTGGTTCACCTAGTTCGGCACACAGTACAAAGCACAAAGGTTTGAGCCCCACACCCCATCTGCAGGGGGAAAGCTTCACAAGCAGCAAAGCTTTCCCCTGCAGGTGGGGACCAGGGGCTTGAACCTGGGTCCTTGTGCACTGTAATATGTGTACTTAACCAGGTGTGCCACAGCCCAGCACCCAGTAAATCTTTTTTTTTTTAATCTGTTTTTCTAGTTGTTCTGTTTATTCCTTGTCCTCTTCAGGACTTGGCTCACATGTCTGTTCTACATCATCTTTGCCCTGAGCCTCCAGGATGGGCTGGCCGGGGAAAGATGCATTTTCAGCCAAGGACTGAGTGGGTCTGTTGCTGCGGGCTCTGGAGACCGCAGTGTAAGCTGGCCAAGCCCTGCGGCAGAGGGGCAGAGTCTGAGGTGGTCTTCGCTCCTGACTCAAGCAGCCATGGACTGAGGGCCGCCGCAGGCACCAGGTGGACTGAAAGCAGCTCCTCACCATCGTCCAGTGCAGCAGAATCACTTTTCTTTCTTTTATTTTCCTTATTATTTCTGGGGCTCAGTGCCTGCACCATGAATCCACTGCTCCTGGAGGCCATTTTTCTCCCCTTTTGTTGCCCTTGTTATTGTAGCCTTGTTGTAGTTATTATTGTTATTATTATTGATGTCTTCATTGTTGGATAGGACAGAGAAATGGAGAGAGGAGGGGAAGACAGAGGGGGGAGAGAAAGACAGACACCTGCAGACCTGCCTCACCTCCTGTGAAGTGACTCCCCTGTAGGTGGGGAACCGGGGGCTCAAACCGGGATCCTTATGCCGGTCCTTGTGCATAACAGACTGACTTGCTCTGTGTCCACACTGTGACCCTGGGTCTGTATGCATCACCATCATGCAGACTAGTTCATTCCTGGGGGCCGTGAGGCCTCACACTCTGCAGGGTGAACTCGTTATCTGGGCAATGACCAGGGTTCCAGTGGGATCCCAGTCGCTGGCCACCACCCAGGAGGGACTGCAAGGGGCAGCGTCACGAGTGGTAGCAGAGGCTTGCATTTCTCTCCTTCTCTGTCACCCTACCCCCATTTCTCACTCTCTCTAAAAATAATAATAGTAATAAGGGTTGCAGAGATAGATGGAATGGTGCAGGTGTGAAGGCCCAGAGATAAGTATGGTGGAATCAATGAATAGTAATAATACAAAACAGATCTAACTCATGGAGTGACGTGAAGGTACACTGAGCTGCCTTGTGGATGTAGAGACCTCAGAAGCATATGTCTGATGTGTTGGTGTGTGTGCACTGAGTATGCATGTCACCATATGCAGCAGTGTGCAGTTTTAAATATCAATTAGGTTCCTGTGAACCTGTTTAAAAATACATTTTGGGGAGTGGGGGTGGCATACCCAGTTGTGCACACAGGGTACTGTATACAGGGTTCCAAGGCTTCGGTCCCACCTACAGGGGAAAGCTTCACAGGCGGTGAAGCAGGGCTGCAGGTGTCTTGTCTTGTCTTTCTCTCTCCCTCTCTATCACCCCCTCCTCTCTCAATTTCTCTTTGTCCTGTCAAATGAGAGAGGGAAACAAAAAATTAAAAAATGCCTTCCAGGAGGAGTGGCTTCATTGTACAAGCATCAAACCCCAGAAATAACCCTGGCAGTAATAACAACTAAATAAAAAATACATTTTGGAACTTTTCATAACTTTTAAAAAAATTATCTTAATTTTATTAGTGCCTTAATATTGGTTTACAAAGTTATAGGTTACCATTCCCACCACCAGAGTTCTGTGTCTCCATTCCCTCCACTGGACATAATTTTTTTTTTATTTAAAAAATATTTAGGGATGGGGAGGTAGCTCACCTGGTAAAGTGTCTCTTGGCCATATCCAGGGTGAAGATCTGAGCTCCCGGCACCACTCAGGTCCCATGCAGAGAAAAACCCTTGAACACTTGAGCGGTGATGGAAAGTCTCTCCATTTCTCTGGCTCTCTCTTTCTATCTCCACCTGAAATTAAGGGAGCAGGGGTGGGGAAAGAAAGTCTGCAGGAAACCATAGGTTCCAAAGCCCCAGAGCCAAAATATATATTCAAAAGTATGAGAGGCCAGGTGGTGGTTGAGCACACACGTTACAGTGCTCAAGGACCTGGGTTCAAGCCCCTGGTCCCCACTTGCAGGAGGAAAGCTTCACAAGTGGTGAAGCAGGGATGCAGGTGTCTCTCTGTCTCTCTTCCTCTCTGTCTCCCCCTTCCTCAGTTTCTCTCTGTCTCTATCCAATAATTAATTAATTAAAAGTTTTATAAAAATTCAAAAGTCCTGAAAACCGAAGATTGAAAGAGAAATTGCATATCTGGGGAAATAGACCCCAAACCAGGGCCTAAGCTACGTCTGAGGAGGTGATGCAGCCTGACCTCCTTAGACTGTCTTCTGCGCCCCCACGAAGCCCTGCTCATAATCACGTCTCTCTCCTCCCTCTCCCAGCCGCCCTGTTCACATGCATCTCTGAGGAGGGATTTGTGTGTTAGATGCAGATGGGCTCCAGTCCTCTGATGGCTGCCTGGTTCTCAGCAGCCCTGCAGTCCCCTGCAAGCTCTTCCTGACTTCCTCAGCTGTCAAGCCACATCAGAGGGAGCAGGCCTGGATACAAAGACCACACTCCCAGAGCCTGTTACCTAAGTGTTTGCACCTCCCAGGCGCAAAGCCCAGCCGTCCAGCCTTCTCTCCATGAACCCCTTTCTCTTACTCCACCCTTAATCCCCTCTCTGTTTCTATGTTTGGTTCACAGTCATTTTCTTATAAACCAACAGAGAGACGCTCCCCTCTCCAAATACAAAGAGATCAGAGCAGGAGTGGCTGCCAGACTATGAGGCAATTCAGCACAGCTACTCTCTTGCAGGATAAGGAAGAATGAAGAGAAGAAATCAGAGAGAGAGGAGACAGACTTTGAAGAAAGATGTTTTGCTAAGAATCTAGAGTTTGACAAAGCAGAACATGGACAGGAGTTGGTGCACTGCACCAAAGTCAAGGACTCTGGGGTGGAGGGAGGGTTCAGGTCCTGGAACATGATGGCAGAGGAGGACCTAGTGGGAGTTAGAGTGTGATGTGGAAAACTGAGAGATGTTACACTTGTACCAACTACTGTATTCACTGCCAACTGTAAACATTAATCCCAAATAAAGGGGAAAAAAAAGAATCTAGTGTTTGGGTCTTAAAAGTCACCTCAGTCCATAGAGGTGAGCAAAACACCATGTGAATCAGATCTCACATCATGGCATCCAGGATGGAGAGGACACAGCAATGCCATCTCCCAGAGAACCTGGGAGTGCTTGATGGTGGGTATGTGTCCACACTGGGTGTGTGACTCTTGACCCAGCTGTTTGATAACTTTCTTATCATCACGCCTTCTGCCCAGCATGATTGTTCACCTTCTGTGAGATAACAAGGAAGGTGCTTATTGCTAAACGTGTGTCTGATGCCTGCATCGCCAGGAGCACTCAGAACGATGTTGTTACTGCTGGTTTCCTTGGTGACACACATCAGCACAAGAATCTTTTGAATGCTTCCCAGTAAATAGGACTTTTGAAGAAAAAGAATAATGTCAATCTATGTTGGTATGCATGAGACCCCTTCTGTTTCATTTGTTTTAAATCCCCCCTGCTTAACACTATTCTATTTACATAACCACTTCACTCTATTTACATAACCACTGTTAACAAGTTCCACCCTCCCTCCAGGGCATTGGTGGTTCAGTGATAGGATTCTCGCCTGCTCTGCCCCCTCTTTGTCACACTCTGATTTTCACCAGTCACTTTTCTCTCCACCCTCTCTATGTCACATCCTGTTTCCACCTTACTTGGCAAGTATATATAAAGACAGCATTGTGAGTTTTAGGGTACTTTAGTTTAGCTTAGCTCGGCTTAGATTGGGCTGCGTCCTGCATGAATAAAGAGATACTGCCTACAGCTCAACCATGAGTCCCTGGTCGTCTGTTACCCGCCCGTGAAGACAGCCCATTGAAAACAACCTACCCCATCAAAAAACAACAAATCTAGGGTAGACAGTGTAATGGTTATACAAAAGACTCTCATGCTGAGGCTCCAGAGCCCCAGGTTCAATCCTCTGCACCACTATATGCCATAGCAGTGCTCTGGTAAAGAAAGAGAGAGGAATAAAAGAAAGAAAGAGAAAAAGAAAAGAAAGATGGAATGAAGAACGAAAGAAAGGAAGGGAGGGAGGGAGGAAGGAAGGAAGGAAAGAAGAAATAAATAAAGAAAGAAGAAAGAAAGAAAGAAAGAGAAAGAAAGAAAGAAAGAAAGAGAAAGAAAGAAAGAGAGAGAGAAAGAAAGAAAGAGAGAGAGAAAGAAAGAAAGAAAGAAAGAAAGAAGAAAGAAAGAAAGAAAGGAAGAAAGAAAGAAAGAAAGAAAGAAAGAAAGAAAGAAAGAAAGAAAGTCTGATGTCTTAATTGTTTGTAGTCTTGGCATCTAGCTTTGTAGCACCCACCCAATGTTGACTGAAGCTGAAATCAGTCCTGTTTCACAGATCAAGACAGTCGGAGGAAGATACAAGCTAGGTCCATCTTTCCTTTAGGCCAGGGCAATCCGTGTTACTGTCTTTACAGAAAAGATCTGGCCAGCAAAGTGAAGTCATCACAACTGATTTTCTGAGAGGTGAAGAAAGTTCCATGTCCACATTACAGGACCTGTTCTGTGGGTCCCTTCACATCACACACGGCCTGCACTAGCAGCTCTCCACTGTAGGATTTCTTGACTGGTGGCTATTTGTCTATTCATTCAACACACACTTGTTTATCAACAACTGATGACAAATGCCAGGAGAGAGCACAGCAGGTAGCATACACGCTTTCCCACGAGCAAGGACCCTGGCCCTAGCCCTGGCCCCGGCCCCCACATGGAGCACCATGCAGAGAGGAAGCTCACAAGTAGAAGAGTGCTGTGGGCCCTCTATCTGGAAAATAAAATTGTTTGGTATTTGTGGAAACCTGCAGACACAAAGCCCCAGTGAAGCCGTGGTGGAAAAAAAAAAAAAAAAGAATCACAAACTTGCCAGTGGAGGAGACAAAAAAAGAAAAATAACTAATAATGAGTCAGAATCTTCATTTTATTGAAGTACATGGTCCACAATGAACATGGAGATATGCCCAAGATCATCCAGGGAGATGAGAGAGAAAGGAGTTATCACTGCTTGGGGGACAAGAAAGAGGGTGGCAGAGGACTTCAAGTAAACAGAAAGGCTACAGCAGTGTGGGGTTTCACTGAGTGGACTGATGGGAAAACACAGCACAGGGCAAGAAGCACTGAGGTCAGGAAGGACTGTGGGTGAAAACACAGGCAGAGTGAGAAGCAGCAGCTCCTGGAGAAGGGACCACAGGGACCAGACTGAGCCTCCAGGCCTGTTGGATCCATCCTAAGGGCATGTAACTGATGCCCAGGAAAGGCTTTTAGGCAGAGAAGTGACAGCATAATGCTCTAGTTTTAAAGAAGGTAAGTACTTTTGGTTTCTGCCTATTGAACACTTTGTCGTGCATTATATCTTACCATCTTTCAGCCACCAAGTTGCAGATGCTACCATGATGCCATCCTGACTTCCCTGGGAAGATGTCCTCACCAATGTGTCCTGGAGCCTCCCCTCCCCAGAGCCCTGCCCCACTAGGGACAGACAGAGACAGGCTGGGGGTGTGTGTCCACCTGCCAACACCCATGTCCAGTGGAGAAGCAATGACAGAAGCCAGAACTCCCACCTTCTGCACCCCATAAAGAATTTTGGTCCATGCTCTCAGAGGGAGAGAGATGTTAGGAGAAGATGACCAGAGGGCTCTGAACTCCAACTCTATCAGGACCCAGAGAGAGAAGAAGAAAAAAGAAAGGACATTCAGAAGTAGTAATAGATGGAGGTATGACTTGGAAAGGAGGAGAAGATGACCCATAGGGGGAAAAAAGACAAATAAAGACAGATTGTTGTAGAAATAATAGTCAACCCATATCTGCAACCTTGGGTGGACTGCTGTAGCTTTCAATAGAGGGAATGGGCATCCAGAACTCTGGTGGTGGGAACAGTGTGGACTTGTACCCCTGTTATCTTGTAATTTTGTAAATTAATGTAAATAACTAATAAAAATTTTTAAAGGAGGTAAGGTAACCATTTTTGATCTATACACAGGTTCATTAGACCCACTCAGGTGAGGCCACAATGTGTCTATTTCCTTCTATTTGCTGCAAACAACATTTGCCACTGGCATCACCTCTCCCTTGTATTCTGACAGGACACAACCTGTACCTCTTTGCACCTTCCTGACTGTCCACCTGAGACTGTGATGAAAGTTAAACAGAGTTCCTGCTTATTATGTGACCAGCAGTTCTAAGCTGAGGTATACACTCAAGAAAACAAAATCACGTGTGCGCACAGCAGCATGATTCACAAGAGCCAAAAGGTGGCCCAGCTGCCCATTAAAAGAGAAACAGGTGAGCACCTTGTATAGTATCTGTGCAGACACACCTTGGAAATACTGCAGGTTCTGCTCCAGACCAGTACAATAAAACGAACATTACAATCAATCACATGAATTGTTTTGTTTCCCTGTACATATAAAGTTATGTCTACACTAACTGCAGCCAAAGTTTGCAATAGCCATAGATCTAATATGTGTGTGTGTGTGTGTGTGTGTGTATGTATTGTCGTATGCTTTACATTGGCTTGTTCTAGCCCTCCCCCTCCAAGAGAATTGGATGAGTCCTGTTAATTTCGCGGGCCTGCTTGGCCCCGCCCCAAGGGACCCTGGGAGAGGGTTCCGGAGTCTGAGAGTTCCTGAGTTCCCCAGTGACAGAGTTCCTGAGTTCCGGAGTTCGAGAGTGCGAGGTTGCGAGAGTTTCTGAGTTCGAGAGTAAGGGAGAGGGTTCCTGAGTTCGAGAGTGCGAGAGTTTCAGAGGGTTCCCCAGTAAGAGAGTTCCAGAGTTCCAGAGTTGGAGAGTTCGAGAGTAAGAGGGAGTGCTTGTGCCGCCGCAAAGAGACAGCAGAGTTCTGTTTGGTGATTAGTTTGTCTTAGTTTATGAATCGTTGTTCCTGAATAAAGAAATAGAGCTTCCCTGCCCAGCCGTTGTCTCCGCGTCTCTGTTACCTGCCGGTGAAGCCAGCCCGCCCGGCAAGAGCTTCGGAAATTTTAACAACAAATGGCGCCCACGTGGACCTGACCTGCGCATCTCTCAGATAAGTAAAGACAATTTGGCTACCTATGCACGATGGCCTTCTCTTCTGCTTGTGAAGAGATCTCCAAAGGCCTCTGCTCTTTCTTCACGAGACTGTTTTGCTGTTTCTGGAACATTTATCTCTGGACCACTCTGTGGTTTCCACTCGCTCAGGCGGACTCAGAACAGCCAGCGGGAAGAGCCAGCGGGTGGGAGGCAAGGCACGGAGCTGCCGTTTCCACCTGGTTAAACAGTCAGCCAGCCGGCTGCGCCCAGACAACCCCGCGAACCGCGCCCGCAGCCCCGCAGCCCCACAGCCCGCAGGAGGCCTACGCCACCATGCAAGAGCCTGATGCCAGCTCGCTAGAGCCCGATGCCAACATGCTGGAGCCCAATGCCAACATGCTGGAGCTCTATGCCAACACGCAAGAGCCCGAGGCCAGCCCACAGGAGCCGGCTCTCCACCGCGTGGCGCAGGGCACTGGACGCGTGATCCCTCCACACTGCTTGGCCACTGCGAGCAGGGCAGCAGACATGGCAGGGCCATGGGGCAGGGCCGCGGCGGCCTATCATGGCCGCCACCCCTGGGCACCTAGGCCCACGCCTTCTACAAAGATGGCCTGCCTGCTCTCTTTCTATGAATTCTGGAACCATCCCGGGCCTCCCGGACCCCCGGGCTCCCTGCCGAAACTGGGCACACGAGATCTCCAGCCGCCGGTCCGGTCTGAAGGCAGACAAGCTGGAGTACGCAGAGATTCGTGCAGAGATCGCAACCTGCAATTCCTAGAAGTGGAGCTACACGGGAAGCCACCTCTGGATGGTGAACCCCCCCCCCCAACAACTAAGACAGTACAGACTTAAATTCGTGTTTAAAATGACATGTCTTCGTAACAAAGGTTTCTTTCCTTGTGTATTAATGACCATGTTTATGTGTATGTTTAAAGTTTGATAAACAGTAGCTTTAAGGCTAAATTCTTACTAGTCAAAGTTAAATGAAAAAGGTTTTCAATATAATTATCATAAAGATAAAATTAACTTACATTTAAAGTCTAAGGTAAAAATTAGTTAACAATCAATATATTTTAACTAAGTTGGTCTAAACAAAAGGTTAAATAGACTTGTTGATATATAAAACACTACCTATTAGAAATGGTAGATCGCACAATGGCTATGCTAATTATTCTCATGCCTGAGGTTTCCTCTCCGGCCCACACCTAGGGTGTGTCTCCATCTTGAATGGGTGTAACAAAAGGTTAAAAGACGTTGTTGATATGTAAAAGTCTCAAATTCCTTCTCTATTAGAAATGTTAGATCGTGCAGTAGATATGCTAATAACAAGTTTTGTTTCATAGTAAGTAAGTTGCAGCCAGCTGCCTTTGGGATCCTAGGCCGTTCCCCGCCCCCATGCAAATGCCCGTCGAGGCAAGTAGCCCCCCAGAGGCAAGAAATGTTTTTTTTTCAGATATGGCCCCCTCAGGCCTTCCCTTGGCAACATGCTGGTTTTGGTTATATATGTTTCTGTTCACCCCACACCCTTGATACTATAGTCATTTAGTTAAAAAGAAAAGGGGGAATTGTCGTATGCTTTACATTGGCTTGTTCTAGCCCTCCCCCTCCAAGAGAATTGGATGAGTCCTGTTAATTTCGCGGGCCTGCTTGGCCCCGCCCCAAGGGACCCTGGGAGAGGGTTCCGGAGTCTGAGAGTTCCTGAGTTCCCCAGTGACAGAGTTCCTGAGTTCCGGAGTTCGAGAGTGCGAGGTTGCGAGAGTTTCTGAGTTCGAGAGTAAGGGAGAGGGTTCCTGAGTTCGAGAGTGCGAGAGTTTCAGAGGGTTCCCCAGTAAGAGAGTTCCAGAGTTCCAGAGTTGGAGAGTTCGAGAGTAAGAGGGAGTGCTTGTGCCGCCGCAAAGAGACAGCAGAGTTCTGTTTGGTGATTAGTTTGTCTTAGTTTATGAATCGTTGTTCCTGAATAAAGAAATAGAGCTTCCCTGCCCAGCCGTTGTCTCCGCGTCTCTGTTCACCACCGTGAAGCTAGCCGGCCCGGCAAGAGCCCCGGAAATTTTAACAACAATGTATGTATAATATTGTACCTTAATGTAAAAGACGGTGCTAGCCTTCAGCTGAACTGTTAGAAAAGTAGCACTTTAAAGACCTATCAGAAGCAGGATTGTCGCAAATCTTCAATCTTGGTGCAATAAAGCAAGGTGTGTTTGTATATATTGTTCAACTGTAACAAGGCAGGAAACATTGGAACACGCAACAATAGGAATGAATCTTAGTAACATTAGTCTAAGAGAAACAAACCAGACACAAAAGCAATCTTTGTATGTGTGATATTCCATTTATGTGAACTATCCTGAACAGGAAATTCCCAGGGACAAGATTCTGACTGGAGGCTAACAAAGGCAGAAGAGGAGTGTGGACCCCAGGTCTCCTTGTGGGAAGATGAAGAGGCACTGCTTAGAGACACTGGTCCACAATGCAGGAAATGCAGTTATTCACTTTTTAATGATCCATCCAAGTTCAGTGAATTACACTGACCAGAGGCTGAGAGCTCAGACTGACAAGGACTCGGAGGTTACACAGGCTCCAATTTTTTATTGTAATCCTTTGTTTTCATCTTCCCTAGCATTGTCCCATTGATAATCATCAGGTTAGTTTGTAATAAATTCTGGAAACCACAGTGCCTCATGAGAATCCTAGGTACCAGTGTAACCTCCGGGATCCAGAGGAAATACAGAGACATGACCTTGCCTGTGGCCATCCTAGACTGGCACGGGTGTCCTAAGTTCTGGAACCGGGCTCCCTGCATAAGCATTGGTGCTCAACAGCTGAAGTATCTGTGCTAAACCTCTACAGTTCCCCAGTCTCTTTCACAGAATGTGAATAATATTAGTAACAAGTTTCACAAATTGTGAAGATTTTAAGGTACAATACATTCATTTTCTAAAATTACAGCAACAAATTACCACCGATCATGTAGCATAGAACAACAGAAACATAATTCTGTACAGATCTCAAATAGGGCCATTGTCATCAAAACTGCTTGGTACAGGAACATGAATGGACACACTGACCAGTGAAATAGAATTGAGAGCCCAGAAGTGAGCCCGCACATCTATGGACATCTAATCTTTGACAAAGATGCCCGGCTATTAAATGGGGGAAGCAGAGTCTCTTCAACAAATGGTGTTGGCAAAAATGGGTTGAAACATGCAGAAGAATGAAACTGAACCACTGTATTTCACCAAATACAAAAGTAAATTCCAAGTGGGTCAAAGACTTGGGTGTTAGACCATAAACTATCAGATACTTAGAGGAAAATATTGGCAGAACTCTTTTCCACATAAATTCTAATGACATCTTCAATGAAATGAATACAATTACAAAGAAGACTAAAGGCAAGTATAAACCTATGGGACTACATCAAATTAAAAAGCTTCTGCACAGCTAAAAAAAACTATTGCCCAAGCCAAGAGACCCCTCACAGAATGGGAGAAGATCTTTACATGCCATACATCAGACAAGAGGATAATAACCAAAAAACATAAAGAGCTGGCCAAACTCAACAACAAGAAAACAAATAACTCCATCCAAAACTGGGAAGACGACATAGACAGAATATTCACCACAGAAGAGATCCAAAAGGCTGAGAAACACAGGTTCCTCTCGTCAAGAGATGCTCACTTTCATTTGACATATGAAGGGGCCTTTTCTGAATAAAGTTATATTCATAAGTTCTGAAAGTCAAAATGTGAGCACACCATTTAAGGAGACCACCACCTGCCTTGTCAAGCATGCTTGTCAAGTTGCTCTTTTATACTTTTGACTTGACAGCTGTTTATTACCACTGTCACTCGAGTCATTACTATTTCCTGAACTATATCACGGTCTGTCTCTCGTCGACCAGGACAGCATTCAGTTGGAATCCGACACTCACTATAGCTCTATTCAGATTGCAAACACCTCATCCTCTGCACCAAGAAATGGGAATGTTCCCAGGAGTCACCCATCCCCTTAGCTCCCAGTCTTTGTTTTTAAAGATTGATTTTATTTATGCTATATGAGGAAAAGTTTCACATGAGACACATGGAGAAAGAAAGAGAGAAACTGTAGCACAGTTCTGGTATCTGTGGTGGCAGGAATGAAACAGGATGCCTCAGGCCCGAAATCCAATGCTGTCCCGGCTGGGTCACTTCTCCAGCCCCTAATTCTCACATCTGAAAGGCTGGGCTTCACATATTTGGTTTTTATTGTATTTCTTTATCACTGTCAATCTTCATCTGTGTGTTACTAGTGGATCCATCATTTTGCTCTGAATGGTGAATGGGATGGAAGTTGCAGGAGAATATGTTGGGTAACAAAACCAAGTGATGAAAAATTGTGAAGATGATTGAAAAGTTGAATGCAAAAGACAAGATAAAACACCCCACCTCATCTCCGTTTTTAGTAACTGTTATGCTATTGTTGTATAACGTATAATAAAGAAGTCAATGTCTGGACCCCACTGGGTGTTCTGCTACCAGACCTAGAAAGCTGATCCTGTTTCACCTCTTGGACCCAGGTGCTGAACTATCCTGGGCTCTGACAGAGAAGTTCAACAACTTCCTTTGCACCCTCCCTTTTTCCTCTCTGCTGGGGCCCCAGGTCCCTCTAATCTTTTACCTGACAGGTTAGAGAAAAATATCTAAAGACCAGCTTGCAACCCTAAGTTAATCCAGTCAGCATTTCTTGACAGTACTATGTGGGCATTGACATTTTATTTTAGAGGTGTTGATGATTCCAATGGACAGTCCAGAGGAAGACAACCTGGAGACATAAACACTCAAGAATAGAATTGCTGGTAGGCAAAGTAGCTCGCTTGGGAAAAGAATTACACTGTCATGCATACAATCTAGGTTCAAGCCTGGCCCTCACTGCATCAGAGGAATCTTCAGTGCAGCTCTCTCTCTCCCTCTCTCTCTCTCTCTCTCTCTCTCTCTCTCTCTCTCTCTCTCTTTTCTTTCCTCTCTCTCTGTCAGTCAGCCTGGAGGGGTAAATCCCAAGTGAAGATAAAAGGAAGGAAAAAAAAAAGCATTGTCCACCAAAGTAAAAGACTCTGGGGTGGGTGGGGAGGAGAGAACAGGTCCTGAAAGGATGACAGAGGACCTAGTGGGGGTTGTATTGTTATATGAAAACTAGGAGATGTGATGCACGTACAAACTATTGTATTTACTGTTGAATATAAAACATTAATTCCCCCATAAAGAAATTTTTAGAAAAGCATTGCCTATCCACAAACACTTGTAAACTCTGAGCTCTTCCATGGAGTTGAATTCACTGTCCCATTGTGACTAATTCATTCAGAAAGAAGGACGGAGCTTATTGGAGAGTCCTAGGCCACAGAGGGTACAATGAGAAGAACCTGTGTGTCAGTGACACACACTGGAACAGTTTACAGAACACAAAGCCAGCTTGTCTTAAGGCGTCCGGTCTCCAAAGTCAGGCTCCCTGCATTTGAAATGACAATGCCATGACTGATCTCAAAGAGCATGCCTACCGTGTGCCTCAACATCCTGCAGAGGGCCTGACCCGTGATACTGATCATCAAAAGCACTGTTTCCCTTCCTCCTGAAATTTACAAAAAATAAGAGTAAATAAATAAAAATAAATAAAAGTTTAAATTCAGTTTCAAATGCCAGAAGTGTACCCTCTACAAATGGATCCTGGGAACTGAAAGGGGGTCATTGTTTGGCTTAGCTTAAGGGCGATTCCCGGAAATCCACTCCCAGGTGTTAGAATAGGGTGGGAGAGCCGGTGGGGCTGATTTGGTTATGGCTTCCAGCCACTTGGTGCTAATTTGACTAGGTTAACAAAGCCTGCAGCACACACAGCCCTGGCCTTGTGTCAAGACTGCAAAAGTTTTACAAAATGTGGAGGCTCCAGGTGTCAAGTCTCCAGGCAAAATCTTCAGTTTTCCTGCCAACGCAGAGAAACAAGAGACAGTGGTTGCAGAGTGCTCAGTCTTCCTCGGGGACCCGAGCCCCTGCTGCTGATCATACAGTGTTTCCTCTGTTGTCCCCTGAAATGGGAGGGAGACACTTTCAAGAAGCAAGAAGCCAGAGCCTACAGGCTGGCAAGTGCAGAGTTCAGATTGCAAACCCCCTGTGATGCCTCTCTTTCTCTTGCCTTCCCCATGCCACAAAGCCAAAACTCTTTTCCTTTGCTCTTGCTCTCTTTGCGTCCTGCTCAGAGCCACTTGCAAATCCTACTATGGCTCTCCATCAGAGGCCCCATTTATTACCCCCATCTCTTTTTCCCAGTGAAATGTTTAAGGCATTCCTCCATCTGCTTGTCCAAAAAATATTCACACAATACCTGCATGTGTTGGACCAAGCTTTACCCTCCCAGCCATGGTCAGTGCCTGGCATACAGAAGCCCATCAAATAAGTACAATAGTTGCTTCATCTTATTTGGAACCCAACTATACTCAGGGCACCGTATGCAGATATGTCAATAAATTTCTATGCCCTATGATATTCTCACAAGTGTCCTGAGTAAATTGTGTAACCTTATAGGAAATTTCCTATTTGCCTTCAATCTTCAATCTTCAGCCTTCCTGACCACCACTCACCACTGATGTCTCACGAGGTTGAAAGTTGGGGACCACCTTTGCTCACTACCACACCACCCCATGATCTGGGGACCTCGTCAGGGATTCCCACACAGACATGATGAGCCTAGACCTCTAACAGATCCCTCTCTCCACTGTCAGCGGTCATCTCCAACAATAGGAACAACATCATACACCCTCTTGTGGGCCTTTACAGGACCTTGCCCTCAGTGTAGAACAACAATGGTAGGGACTACCCCACTCTGTGAAAGGAGGCTGGGTCGACGTACTCTGCTACTCCAGGAAGACGGGTCCTGACATGAGTGCAGCCTAGAATGTTCCCTGCTGTGACCGTGGACTGTGAGCTCAGGCCTACAGGGATGCAGAGGCCACACAGGCTCCTGTGTTAATATGAATAGATGTGGGCCCCAGGTAAGGTGGATGGGGGTCTCCAAATATTTGAAGACTGTTAAAGTCTCCTTTCAGGCGGCTGTTCTCCAGGTAAATGACTTCCGGGAGAGGCCAACAAGAAACACAGCCATGTTTACCTTTTTGACGGAGTCCATAAAACCTTCCATCCTCCTGAATCTGGAAACAGCTTGTGTTTTTATTTTCCAGAACAGCTGTCAACATATTATTACCAGGGTGGGGTCAGCACTTACTTCAGTGTTCCCAGTTCGGAGCTGTCCCTGGGAAGGACTTGGTGCTCTCTTTAGAGATTCCTGAGAAATATGGTTCTGGTTCTATCAGTTTCTATGAAAGCTTCAATAGTCCTTCTGGTGGGAAAAAGAAAGTTCTAAAAGAGGGGAATGTTTAGAGAAAAAGCCGCTGTAGTGCAGTGAGGTTGAAAGGAACACAGAGTGGTCCGGGAGGTGGTGCACTGGATAGGGCATTGTACTCTCAAGTGTGAGGTCCCGAGTTCAGTCCCTGGCAGCACATGTACCAGAGTGATATCTGGTTCTTTCTTTCTCTCTCTTATCATTTATCATGAATAAATAAATAAAATAATTGAAAAGAAAAAGAAAGGAACACAGAATATTCCTTCAAATTCTGTCGTTATTTTCTGCACCAAGATTCCCACTGTATCCTTTCCAGCATAACACAGACATACCTTCATTATCCCCCACCAACTAGTACTTTCTTTACTTTAATTTTATTTTGATTAGTGATTTAATATTGATTTACAAATTTGCAAGATAACAAGGGTACAAATCTGTACTGTTCCTACCACCAGAGTTCTGAATCTGCAGTCCCTCCATTGGAAGCTACAAGGAATCTCCCAAGGTTGCAGATAGGGGTTAGCCGTTATTTCTACAATCATCTGTCTACAATCATCTGTCTATCTTTGTCCTCTTTTACTGCAGTTCCATCTTCTCTTCCTTTCCGTGCTATAATTAATTACACTCATTCCTGCATTCAAATGTCCCTCCCTTTTTCTTCCTCTCTCTCTGAGTCCTGATGGAGTTGGAGTTCAGAACTCTCTGGTCATTTTCCCCTTATCACTTCTCCCCTATGGGAATATGGATCAAATTTCCGTTTTTCTTTTTTTTTTTTCCTCCAGGGTTAATGCTGGGGCTCAGTGCCTGCTCTATGAACCCACTGCTCCCAGAGGCCATCTGTTTTGCATTGTTGTTGTTGCTGCTGCTGTCATCGTTGCTGAATAGGACAGAGAGAAATAGAGAGAGGAGGGGAAGACAGAGAGGGAGAGAGAAAGACAGACACTTGTAGACCTGCTTCACCACTTGAGAAGTGACACCCCTGCCTGTGGGGAGCCAGGGCTTGAACCAGAATTCTTGCAAAGGTCCTGGCGTTTTTCACTATGTGTGCTTAACTTGGTGTGCTTCCACCCAGAACCCGGATCAAAATTCTTTCTGGGATGCAGAAAGTAGGAGGTCTGGCATCTATAATTGTTTCTCTGCTGAACATAGACTTGGCAGGTAGATCTATAACCCCAGTCTGTTTCTCTCTCTGTGTGTCTCTCTCTCTCTCTCTCTCTCTCTCTCTCTCTCTCTCTTTCCTCTATCTCTCTCTCTTTCTATCTCTATTGATTAAATAATGAACAACAAGACGGCAGGCTAAGAAAAGTACAAGCCCCACCACCAGAGTTCCATATCCCATCCCCTCCATTCAAAACTTTCTTGTTTTTTATTCCTCTGGGAGTATGAACCAAAAATCTTTATGGGAAAGGTGAAAGTCTGCCTTCTGTAATTGCTTCTTCACTGGACATTGGCAGGTGGAGCCATGCCCCCAGCCTGTTTCTGTCTTTTTCTAGAGGGGCAGGGCTCTGGGGAATTGAGGTCCAGGACACACTGGTGAGGACATCTGCCCAGGAAAGTCAGGTTGGCATCATGGTAGCATCTATAACTTGATGGCTGAAAGGCAGTAAGATCTAAAGTGGTAGAAAATGAATATAAACAGGAAGCAAAAAGTAGGAACAGAGCAGATAATAATAAGGCTCTTAGGATGGAAAGAAGCTAGAAGGTCTATTTTAGGCATGTTCCTAGGGGCCCATAACCATAGCAGTTTTTGCTTCAGTTGATAGCTATCATGGAGTTGGACAAATATATTGTCTGAGAAGATGGTATCTGAGTAGAGAAAAGGGCTAAAAAGTTTAATTAGGGAAGAAAGTAGTTCCCAATCTTGAAAAAAAAAATCTATGAATAAAATTAATCGTTTATGTCATCCACCTAACCTAGGGCCCATGTCTATTCACATTCAGCACAGGAGTCTGTGTGACCTCCATCACTGTTCCTGTCAGTCTGAGCTCACAGTCCATGGCCACAGCTGGGGACATTCTAGGCTGCACTCATGTCAGGACTCATCTTCCTCGAGTGGCAGGGCAGGATTCCCCAGCCTCCCTTCAGAGAGTGAACAGTCCCTACCATTGCTGCTCTACACTGAGGGCCAAGTACTAGAGAGGCCACAGGAGGGCTTGTGATGACGTTCCTGATGGGAGTGACCAGTGATGTGACCAGTACTTTCTATCCAGTTCCAATGTCTGTACAAAACCGAGCCTTTGGTATATCTCACAAGGGTAGACAAGGACCTTCCATATGACCCAGTAATTCCTCTCCTGGGGATATACCCCAAAGATTCGTAACACCCAACCAAAATGATATGTGTACGCCTATGCACAATTTGTAATTGCTAAAACCTGGAAGCAACCCAGGTGCCCAACAACAGATGAGTGGCTGAGAAAGCTGTGGTATATATACACAATGGAATACTATGCAGCAATTAAGAACAATGAACCCACCTTCTCTGACCCATTTTGGGTGGAGCTAGAAGAAATTATGTTAAGTGAGATGAGTCAGAAAGATAAAGATGAGTATTGGATGATCACACTCATAAACAGAAGTAGAGAAAGAAGAACAGAGAGGGAAACTCAAAGCAGGATTTGACTGAATTTGGAGTAGGACACCAAAATAAAAACCCTGGGTTAAGGGTGAGGGTGTATGTTTGGCTTCATGGGACGGGAGACAGAAGGATAGTTGGGGGGGGGGGGGGGACACAGTCTTTTGGTGGTGGGAATGGTGCTTATGTACACTCTTATTAATCTGTAGTCATATAGATAACTAATTAATATGAGAGGGGAAATATTGATTGAATGTCTCAAGCTTCTTAGTGCACAGACCATAGGCTGAGTCTTTGATATGTTGGCTCTCTTAAAAGTTTAGGCCAGGGAGAACAGAAGTAACCTGTGACACAGCTATATACAAATAATATCAAAGGACATAAATAATGGTGATGTTGTGTATGATACAGCAAATCCTAACAAAGAGATGTTTTTCAAAATTAACCCATTTGCCAAGTAATTTGATTACAGCAGTAACCATCTATTGTCTTCTTAATCCCTAAAACGGCAGGAACCTCCCACTTCCTCTATAGAGCTTATATTTCCCCAGTCCTGTAACCTCTGGGTTGGGGTTCACTTTCCTGCATGCTTATCTCAAGTCATACCAAATGATATTGCATCCGTCGATCCCAACCTAATCAATGTAAGGAAAACCACCTCAGCATGCTTCACTTCAGACTGTGTCCAGAGACTTCAGGCCTGGAATGTCAACCCTTCACCCTCATTACTCAGCAGAGACCTTTACTTTCATAGTATTTTCTAATTCCATTCCAGGTGGTTCACTTCCTAACAAAGTCCCAAAACCTAGATATAGACCAGGTCCTATAAGATAGGGCAGATGTTCACATGTAATCATAAATTAGGACAAAATATATACCTGAAAGCAAAAGTACACAATAGTCTACAATGAGTCAGTATGAAGTTCATAATGAAATAGTGTCCACTTAGACTTAGATACCCTCCTCACTTATTTCCTATTATACTTCCCTCACTCACTCCCAAGCTATCCTTTTCAAAGCAAGGACTGCAAAAGCTGAATAAAGGCAAGAGACTGGCATACTTTAACAATGACTCTTTAGTCACTATCAGGCCACACCATCAGCTGGGGCCCTAGTCGGGGAGTCCTGAGATTCCCAAACAGATATGATGGGCCTAGACCTCGAATAAATCCCTCTCTCCATTGTTACTAGTCATCTCTATCAGGAACAATAAAACAGACCCCTTTGTGGACCCCCATAAGACCTTGCCCTCAACTTGGATCAACAACAGTAGAGAATATTCCATTCTCTGAAAGGAGGTTGAACAACATACTCTATGCTACACCTGAGGAAGATGGGTCCTGATATTGAGGCAGCTTGGAATGTTCCTACTGATGACCACAGAATGTGAGCTCAGACCTACATGGATGCAGAGATCACATAGGCTCCTAAGCTGAATATGTACCCCAGATCACATCACATTGATTGGGTTTACAGTCAACAATATTTATACCCCTTCCTCATATTAGGAAGCTACTCTCTTCCCTGATCCAGCTTTCTGTTCCTTTTCCAGCCATGACATCATCCCTCCAGAAAAAAAGTAGGATCCACCTGCATATCAGATTTCAGGCTCAGGGGAAAAAAAACTAGTATAGCCACAGACCCTTTGGAATAGGACTAAAATATGCCTCCTAGTTATCTACAAAATGAAGTACCCCCCAGTTCTTCACCTGCAGCACTCTAGCCTTTAGGTTCATGATTAGTCAACAACTTGTTTGGCTTTATATGTTAACTCTCTTTTCAGCCACCAGGTTCCAGATGCTACCATGATGCCAATTGGACCTCCCTAGGCAGATGGCCTCACCAATGTGTCCTGGAGTTCCAATTTTCCAGAGCCCTTACCCCCTAGGGAAAGAGAGAGACAGGCTGGGAGTATGGATCAACCTGTCAATGCCCATGTTCAGTGGAGAAGCAAATACAGAAATCAGACCTTCAACCTTCTGCATCCCACAATGGCCCTGGGTCCATACTCCCAGAGGGATAAAGAATAGGAAAGCTATCAGAGGATGGGATGGGATACGGAGTTCTGGTGTTGGGAATTGTGTGGAGTTGTACCCCTCTTATCCCATGGTTTAGTCAGTGTTTCCTTTTTATAAATAAATTAAAAAAAAAAAAAAGAATCAGCTCACACCATGAGAAAGTATGTCACCAGCTTAACCCCAGCAGATGTTCTTGCTATTAAAGCATTCACTAATGCAAGACTCTTTCCACAGGCTGCAAAGTCAAGCAGCAGCCTGCCGTGTGATGGAAGGCGCCTGTTCACTTCACAAGTTGTCCCCGCAAGTTGTCTCCTGTTTGTCTTATTGCCTAAAAAACCCACAGCTGGACATGCCTTTCCATAAAGGCAGCAGAGCATCTACTAAACTTGGAATGTGTCCCTTGGTTTGAAAATTGGAAGGTAAAGAGAAGGGAGGGAGTTGGGGCCGGGTGGTGGCACATCTGGTTAAGCACTCACATTACAGTGCATAAGGACCCAGGTTCAAGCCCCTGGTCCCCACCTGCAGGTGAAAAGTTTCAAGAGTAGTGAAGTAGGGGTATCAGATGTCTCTCTATTTCTCTCCCTTTCTACTTCCCCCTATTCCTCATTTTCTGGCTATCCTATCCAATAAATAAATAAAGGTAATAAGAATTTAAAAAAAAAAAAGATAATAGGAGAAGATAAATTTCTTTCCCTTCATCTCAGCTGCTTCCCTTCTAGCCGTGAGTCTTGCTGGTTTTCTGGACACTTCAGAAGCCCAAGCCTGGATTACCTTCCACTGCCAAGTGTCTTTTTAATGGAAAGATGGACTCCACTATGATCAGCCTATCTTTCCGGCCTGGCTCAGGGCTTCAGAGGTATTTTCCATCTGGCCCTCAATTGTCTGGCAGCACACACTCCACGGGCAGGGAAGCTCACTGCAGAAGTGTTTCCTGGCTCAGACTTGCCAAAAAAAAAACTAAGCTCCAAGGAGAAGATGCAAGACCCAGACAGGTCCATGGGGATTATCACTGTCTAGAAGCAGAGGCGGGATATTCCCTGTGCCTTTCTGGAATGGCTGCAATGAGTAAATGTGTGAGAAGCATTATCCCAGTTCCACACACCTACACTCCAGCCATCCTGACAACATGCCTCTCCTGAGCCATGTTCTCCTTCGCACCAAGCTCACCGGGGTCTGTCAGGTAAAACCCGGTGAGTCCACAGGACAGAACAGTGGTTCCCAGAAGGGAAAGAGGTGAGCCAAAGGGGTCTGGTCACCTCCATGGTGATAGGTGTGAGCTAGTCTTCTGGCTGTGAGGAAAACAGAGCTTCTAAAGACAGCGATTGGACAGGTCATGCCTGGGGAGCTGGGAGGTGGTGCACTTGGTTAAGTGCACATAGTACTGAGCACAAGGACTGGAGCCCCCTGACCTCCATCTGCAAGGAAGATTCTTCAAAAGCTGTAAGCTCGTCTGCAGGTATCTGTTTCTCTCTCCCTTTATGTCTCTTCCTTCCCTCTCAATTTCTCTCTGTCCTGTCCAATGATATGGGAAAAATGGCTGCCAGGAGTAATGGGTTTGTAGCCCCAGCAACTGGAGGCAAAATTAAATTAAATAAAAAAGTAAGAAGGTCATGCCTGTCCATAGTGGCCAGGTAAGTAGTCAAGGGAGAACAAGTGTGGCTTGCATACATGAGATTCCAGGTTATTCTTCTTCTTTTTTTTTAGTTTCAGTGTTTTTTTTATTTTTAATTTTAATTTCATTCATTTAATTTGGATAGAGACAGAAAATTTGAAAGGGGAGGAGGAGGTATGGAGGAGGAGACACACCTGGAGCCCTGCTCCAACACTTGTGAAGCATCTCCTTGCAGGTGGGAGTCGGGGACTTGAACCCTGATCTATGCACTATGACATGTGCTAGTTACTGGAGGCACTACCACCTGGCCCGTTGAAACTCCAAATGCTTTTTTAAATTATTTTTATTTATTAAAAGGAAACACTGACAAGACCATAGGACAAGAGGGGTACAGCTCCACACAGTTCCCACCACCAGAACTCTATATCCCATCCCCTCCTTTGATAGCTTCCCTATTATTTATCTGTCTGGGAATATGGACCCAGGGCCATTATGGGGTGCAGAAGGTGGAACGTCTGGCTTCTGTAGTTGCCTCCCCCCAGAACGTGGGCATTTACAGGTCTATCCACACTCCCAGCCTGTCTCTCTCTTTCCCTAGTGAGGCAGGGCTCTGGGGAGGTGGAGCTCCAGGACACATTGGTGAGGTCATCTGTCCAGGGGAGTCTCTGTTTGGCATCATGGTAGCATCTGGAATGAGGTGGCTGAAAGAAGAGTTAACATATAAAGCCAAAAAATTGTTGACTAATCATGAACCTAAAGGCTGTAACAGTGCAGATGAGGATTTGGGGTCTCCACTTTGGAAGAAACTAGAAGGTATGTTTAAGTATATTCCAAGGAGCCCATAACTTTACTAGTTTTGGCCAGAGCCTGGCATCTAATATGCAGGTGGACCCAGGTTATTGTCTGAGGAGATGGTATCATAGTTGGAAAAAGGATTAGAAATCTGGAAGGGGACTTCCGGAGGCAGGGCTATGGAGCAGCAGCAGCTGTGTTTCTCTCCTCTCCTCTCCCAGGTCAGCTAGAAATACCAAAGGAGATAATCTGGGACTGCAACAAGGCAGGACTAGAATGACTTCATGAACCCACCAAATCAGTGGTGAATGCAAATATGTGTGATTTGCAGACAGAGAGGAGCCTAGGGAGAGATTAAGAGTGTGGTAGCAGTTCTGCAGTTTACCAGTTGAGGCATCACCTCCAACCTGTTTCACCAACATAAAGACAGTTGAAGGGAGGAGAGAACTCCCCTAAGACTCACCAAATGCAACTGTAAGTCTCCATTGTCACTGCCCTTAGAGGCAGGAGCAGCAAGGAGGAGGCCCTGTGTTGACACCAGGAGACAGAGAACTGACCAGGAAACTCAGGAGAAGATCTACACCTTGGTGGCCTAGCAGTGGGGCTGTGTGGTGCGAGCCTTTCCATATTGTTCTCCAGATGAGAATATAGTGAATAGTTGCCTCGGAACCTACAGACTATAAACAGGACTTGTTTAGAAACTCATAGGGCCCAGCAATGCTGCCCAGCTTAGCAGAGAAGCACAATTGAGCCTGGAGATTTGAATCCCTGGGATGTGAGAGTCTCTTTGCATAACCATTTTTCTATCTCTCCCCCACCCTGCTTTATTTCATGGCCAGGAGTTAGGGATTAAGCTAAAGCTAAGAAACTTACTTATAGTTTAAAAGCCCTCCGGCTCACATAGACTAAAGGGAAGAAAAAGAACAAAGAGGCTTTTAAAGCCACTGTGCTCCAACTCAGGGATTAAAATAATATTGAAACAACTGTTAATTTCCACAACTGTGAATCTTTAAGTACCTTACTTAGACACAAATCAATCCAGGAAAGAGTTACCATTTTAAAATTCGAAAAGTACTGAGAGAGGGTTATCATAGCATACTATATAAAATGGTTAAACCAACAAGAAGAAATATTAGTGAAATTAACCAGGACAAGAGTCCAGCTAAAATCCCCCCAAAGGGTGAAGCAGAAAATAATAAGATCAACATCCAAACACTAGCTAAGGAAATATTCACAGCAGTGAGTAAAGAATTTGAAAGAATTGTCATCAGAAATGCAGAAACAACAAACGACACTCTGAAAGAAAACACTAATTATCTCAAGATTATTATGTTGGTATGCTTCTAGTTCTGCTTCTGGGACCCCTTCTGTTACATTGCTTGATTTTGTGGTCTATTTACATGGTCATTCTGTTACATTGGTTTAGTCTTGCTCCCCCTGCCTCCGGGAGATTTTGGTTTAGTCCTCACTGGTTCATTCCTCTTCCTTCTCCACACCCCCTAATTTACATGTACTTCCTTGGTTTCTGACACTACCACCGGAGGAGAAGGATGAAGGACAGAATGGGGTTGTGATTAGATTAGTATCCCCGCTTGCTCATGAATAAAGAAATACTGCTTCTCCGCTCAGCCATGGGTATCTGGTCGTCTCTGTCTCCCACCTGTGAAGCCAGCCCAGCAAAAACAACAAAATGGCGCCTGAACAGGGATGAGAATCTTGGCTCCACACACATGCAGCAGACCAAAGGAGATCAGATAAGTAAAGCTGCCATGGCCTGCCTTTCTACTTATGAAGAGGTTTCCAAAGGAATCTGCCCTTTCTTCATGAGACAGTTTCTCTGTCTCTGGAACATTTCGTTCTGGTCCACACTCTGGTTTCCGCCTGCCACCTGCCCTCAGGAGCCTGCTCGCTGCCACGGGACATGGGGTGTTGGGCACAGGCTCCCTCCATGCTGCTCAGCTGCCTTGGCCGCCAGAGTCAGGAAGGTGGGGAAGGCGAAGGTGGGCAAGGCGGGCAAGGTGGGCAAGGTGGGCAAGGCGGGTAGGGCTGCAGCCCATCCTGGCCACCACCCTGGGGCACCTCGGCCCATGCCTTCTGCATGGCCGGCCCGCCTGCCCTCCTGCTATGATGCCTGGGCAGATCCCGGACCACCCAGAGACCGTGGGCTCCCTGCTAGGACTGGGCCCCCTGGCCGAGATCCCCAACTTGGCTCTGATGGCAGAGGAGCTAGAATACACAGACATTCATGCAGTGATCACACCCCTGCAATTCCTGGAGGTGAAGTTAGGCAAGAGGCCACCTCTGGACAACGCACACCCAGAACAACTAAGACAGCAGAAATCTAAATTCGTGTTTAAAATGACATGTCTTCGTAACAAAAGTTTTTCCCATTGTGTATTGAAGACCATGTTTATGTGTGTGTTTGAAGCTTGGTAAACATTAACTTTAAGGTTAGAAATGTAAATTTAAGGCTACATTCTTACCAGGCAAAGTTAAATGAAAAAGTTTTCAGCATAATTCTCATAAAGGTAAAATTAACTTACATTTAAAGTCTGAGGTAAAAATTAGTTAAAAATCAATATATTTTAACTAAAATTGGTCTAAAAATCCTGCGCACATCTAGGGTGTGGCTCCATCTTATACAGGTGTAACAAAAGGTAAAATAAAAGAGGTTATTGATATGCAAATCTCTCAAATACCTTCTCAATTAGAGATAGAACCAGCCCAGGTGAACGATAGATTGCACAATGGTTATGCTAATGATTCTCATGCCTGAGGCTTTTAACCATGGTTCTTCTGTTTACCTTTCCACATTTTATTGAGTTTAAACTGTTTAAACAACCTTAAAATCATACTAGAAAGGACTTCCAATGATGATGGAGTTATCAGTTGTGGTAAATTTATAACATGCTACAAGTTTTGTTTCACAAGTAAGTGAATTACAGCTGTCAAGTTCTCTACAGAAAAGCAGAATTCCAGCGGCTACCCTTCCTCATGCAACATTTCACCCCCTGGCATTTCTTCCGTGGTCATCTACATTGGACTGGCATTTCTATCCCACTCACTAGTACACCTCTTGGACACTTTACATAATTCTACAGCAGCTTCCTTTACGCTGCTGGGTTTTTCAAAGACTGACTGCATCCGGATGCCTTGGGACTCTATAGGAAACCCCCCTCCTTGCTAGGTAATGCCCACATAGGCAGAATATGCCTGTTGAGGCAAAAAGCGCCCCCAGAGGCAAGAGATGTCCACAGAGGCAGGAAATGTCCTTTAGCTTGATAAACCTTGCCCATAGAGGCAAGAAACGCCCCCCTCAGGCCTTCCCTTGGCATCACATTAGTTCTTGTTGCTCTCTTACTTGTTCCCCCATGTCTTGTGCCAGTTTTTTTTTTTTTTAATGCCTGTACAATATAGGTTTCTGTTCACCCCACACTCCTGATACTATGGTCAATTAGTTAAAAATAAAAGGGGGAATTGTTGGTATGCTTCTAGTTCTGCTTCTGGGACCCCTGCTGTTACATTGCTTGACGTTGTGGTCTATTTACATGGTCATTCTGTTACATTGGTTTGGTCTCGCTCCCCCTGCCTCCGGGAGATTTTGGTTTAGTCCTTGCTGGTTCATGCTCTTTTCCTTCTCCCCACCCCCTAATGTACATATTCTCCCTGGGTTCATTGGTTTGTTCTAGCCCTCCCCCGCCAAGAGAATTTGATCAGTCCTTTTAATTTCGCGGGCCTGCTTGGCCCCGCCCTGAGGAACCCTGAGAGAGGGTTCCTGAGTCCGAGAGTTCCTGAGTTCGAGAGTTTCAGGGTTACAGAGTAAGAGAGAGTTCCACAGTGGAAGAGTTGCAGAGGGTTCCCCAGTACGAGAGTTCCAGAGTGAGAGAGTTCGAGGGTTCCTGAGTTCGAGAGTAAAAGAGAGAGTGTGCTTCCACCGCTGCAAAGAGACAGCAGAGTTCTGTTTGGTGATCAGTATGTCTTAGTTTATGAATCGTTGTTCCTGAATAAAGAAATACAGCTTCCCTGCCCAGCCATTGTCTCCGCATCTCTGTTACCCGCCCGTGAAGCTAGCCCGCCCGGCAAGAGTCCTACGAATATTAACAACAAATGGCGCCCACGTGGACCTGACCTGCACATCTCTCAGATAAGTAAAGACAAGTTGGCTACCTATGCACTATGGCCTTCTCTTCTGCTTGTGAAGAGATCTCCAAAGGCTTCTGCTCTTTCTTCACGAGACTGTTTTGCTGTTTCTGGAACATTTATCTCTGGACCACTCTGTGGTTTCCACTCGCTCAGGCGAACTCAGAACAGCCAGCGGGAAGAGCCAGCGGGCGGGAGGAGAGGCGCCGAGCTGCTGTTTCCACCTGGTTAAACAGCCAGCCAGCCAGCTGCGCCCAGACAACCCCGTGCACCGCACCCACAATCCTGCAGCCCCGCAGCCCGCAGGAGGCCTACGCCAGCACGCAAGAGCCCGATGCCTCCACGCTAGAGCCCGAGGCCAACACGCAAGAGCCCGAGGCCAGCCCACAGGAGCTGGCTCTCTACCGCGTGGCGCAGGGCACTGGACGCGTGATCCCTCCACGCTGCTCGGCCACTGTGAGCAGGGCAGCAGACATGGCAGGGCCATGGGGCAGGGCCGCGGCGTCCTATCATGGCCGCCACCCCTGGGCACCTAGGCCCATGCCTTCTACAAAGATGGCCTGCCTGCCCTCTTTCTATGAATTCTGGAACCATCCCGGGCCTCCCAGACCCCCGGGCTCCCTGCCGAAACTGGGCACACGAGATCTCCAGCCGCCGGTCCGGTCTGAAGGCAGACAAGCTGGAGTACGCAGAGATTTGTGCAGAGATCGCAACCTGCAATTCCTAAAAGTGAAGCTGCGCGGGAAGCCACCTCCGGATGGTGAAACCCCCCCCAACAAATAAGACAGTACAGACTTAAATTCGTGTTTAAAATGACATGTCTTCGTAACAAAGGTTTCTCTCCTTGTGTATTAATGACCATGTTTATGTGTATGTTTAAAGTTTGGTAAACAGTAGCTTTAAGGCTAAATTCTTACTAGTCAAAGTTAAATGAAAAAGGTTTTCAATATAATTCTCATAAAGATAAAATTAACTTACATTTAAAGTCTAAGGTAAAAATTAGTTAACAATCAATATATTTTAACTAAGTTAGTCTAAACAAAAGGTTAAATAGACTTGTTGATATGTAAAACTCTCCACTACCTTCTCTATTAGAAATGGTAGATTGCACAATGACTATGCTAATTATTCTCATGCCTGAGGTTTCCTCTCTGGCCCACACCTAGGGTGTGTCTCCATCTTGTATGGGTGTAACAAAAGGTTAAAAGACGTTGTTGATATGTAAAAGTCTCAAATTACTTCTCTATTAGAAACGTTGGATCGTGCAGTAGATATGCTAATAACAAGTTTTGTTTCATAGTAAGTAAGTTGCAGCCAGCTGCCTGTGGGACTCTAGGCCATTCCCCACCCCCATGCAATTGCCCGTTGAGGCAAGTAGCCCCCCAGAGGCAAGAAATTTTTTTTTTTTTTCAGATATGGCCCCCTCAGGCCTTCACTTGGCAACATGCTGGTTTTTGTTATATATGTTTCTGTTCACCCCACACCCTTGATACTATAGTCATTTAGTTAAAAAGAAAAGGGGGAATTGTCGTATGCTTTGCATTGGTTTGTTCTAGCCCTCCCCCGCCAAGAGAATTGCATCAGTCCTGCTAATTTCACGGGCCTGCTTGGCCCCGCCCCGAGGAACCCTGAGAGAGGGTTCCTGAGTCCGAGAGTTCCTGAGTTCCTGAGTTCGAGAGTTTCAGGGTTACAGAGTAAGAGAGAGTTCCACAGTGGAAGAGTTGCAGAGGGTTCCCCAGTACGAGAGTTCCAGAGTGAGAGAGTTCGAGAGTAAAAGAGAGAGTGTGCTTGCGCCGCTGCAAAGAGACAGCAGAGTTCTGTTTGGTGATTAGTTTGTCTTAGTTTATGAATCATTGTTCCTGAATAAAGAAATACAGCTTCCCTGCCCAGCCGTTGTCTCCGCATCTCTGTTACCCGCCCGTGAAGCTAGCCCGCCCGGCAAGAGCCTACAAATTTTAACAACAGAAAAGCAGAATTCCAGCGGCTAACCTTCCTCATGCAACATTTCACCCCCTGGCATTTCTTCCGTGGTCATCTACATTGGACTGGCACTTCTATCCCACTCACTAGTACACCTCTTGGACACTTTACACAATTCTACAGCAGCTTCCTTTACGCTGCTGGGTTTTTCAAAGACTGACTGCATCCAGATGCCTTGGGACTCTATAGGAAACCCCCCTCCTTGCTAGGTAATGCCCACATAGGCAGAATATGCCTGTTGAGGCAAAAAGCGCCCCCAGAGGCAAGAGATGTCCACAGAGGCAGGAAATGTCCTTTAGCTTGATAAACCTTGCCCATAGAGGCAAGAAACGCCCCCCTCAGGCCTTCCCTTGGCATCACATTAGTTCTTGTTGCTCTCTTACTTGTTCCCCCATGTCTTGTGCCAGTTTTTTTTTTTTTTTAATGCCTGTACAATATAGGTTTCTGTTCACCCCACACTCCTGATACTGTGGTCAATTAGTTAAAAATAAAAGGGGGAATTGTTGGTATGCTTCTAGTTCTGCTTCTGGGACCCCTGCTGTTACATTGCTTGACGCTGTGGTCTATTTACATGGTCATTCTGTTACATTGGTTTGGTCTCGCTCCCCCTGCCTCCAGGAGATTTTGGTTTAGTCCTTGCTGGTTCATGCTCTTTTCCTTCTCCCCACCCCCTAATGTACATATTCTCCCTGGGTTCATTGGTTTGTTCTAGCCCTCCCCCGCCAAGAGAATTTGATCAGTCCTGTTAATTTCGCGGGCCTGCTTGGCCCCGCCCCGAGGAACCCTGAGAGAGGGTTCCTGAGTCCGAGAGTTCCTGAGTTCGAGAGTTTCAGGGTTACAGAGTAAGAGAGAGTTCCACAGTGGAAGAGTTGCAGAGGGTTCCCCAGTACGAGAGTTCCAGAGTGAGAGAGTTCGAGGGTTCCTGAGTTCGAGAGTAAAAGAGAGAGTGTGCTTGCGCCGCCGCAAAGAGACAGCAGAGTTCTGTTTGGTGATTAGTTTGTCTTAGTTTATGAATCGTTGTTCCTGAATAAAGAAATATAGCTTCCCTGCCCAGCCATTGTCTCCGCGTCTCTGTTCACCACCACGAAGCTAACCCGGCCAGCAAGAGTCCTACGAATATTAACAACAAATGGCGCCCACGTGGACCTGACCTGCACATCTCTCAGATAAGTAAAGACAAGTTGGCTACCTATGCACTATGGCCTTCTCTTCTGCTTGTGAAGAGATCTCCAAAGGCCTCTGCTCTTTCTTCACGAGACTGTTTTGCTGTTTCTGGAACATTTATCTCTGGACCACTCTGTGGTTTCCACTCGCTCGGGCGAACTCAGAACAGCCAGCGGGAAGAGCCAGCGGGCGGGAGGAGAGGCGCGGAGCTGCTGTTTCCACCTGGTTAAACAGCCAGCCAGCCAGCTGCGCCCAGACAACCCCGCACACCGCACCCACAGCCCTGCAGCCCCGCAGCCCGCAGGAGGCCTACGCCAGCACGCAAGAGCCCGATGCCTCCACGCTAGAGCCCGAGGCCAACACGCAAGAGCCCGAGGCCAGCCCACAGGAGCCGGCTCTCCACCCCGTGGCGCAGGGCACTGGACGCGTGATCCCTCCACGCTGCTCGGCCACTGTGAGCAGGGCAGCAGACATGGCAGGGCCATGGGGCAGGGCCGCGGCGTCCTATCATGGCCACCACCCCTGGGCACCTAGGCCCACGCCTTCTACAAAGATGGCCTGCCTGCCCTCTTTCTATGAATTCTGGAACCATCCCGGGCCTCCCGAACCCCCGGACTCCCTGCCGAAACTGGGCACACGAGATCTCCAGCTGCTGGTCCGGTCTGAAGGCAGACAAGCTGGAGTACGCAGAGATTTGTGCAGAGATCGCAACCTGCAATTCCTAAAAGTGAAGCTGCGCGGGAAGCCACCTCTGGATGGTGAACCCCCCCCCCAACAAATAAGACAGTACAGACTTAAATTCGTGTTTAAAATGACATGTCTTCGTAACAAAGGTTTCTCTCCTTGTGTATTAATGACCATGTTTATGTGTATGTTTAAAGTTTGGTAAACAGTAGCTTTAAGGCTAAATTCTTACTAGTCAAAGTTAAATGAAAAAGGTTTTCAATATAATTCTCATAAAGATAAAATTAACTTACATTTAAAGTCTAAGGTAAAAATTAGTTAACAATCAATATATTTTAACTAAGTTAGTCTAAACAAAAGGTTAAATAGACTTGTTGATATGTAAAACTCTCCACTACCTTCTCTATTAGAAATGGTAGATTGCTTAAGTGAACTAAGTCAGAAAGTTAAAGATGAGTATGGGATGATCCCACTCATCAACAGAAGCTGACTTAGAAGATCTGAAAGGGAAACTAAAAGCAGGACCTGATCAAATTGTAAGTAGGGCACCAAAGTAAAAACCCAGTGGTGAGGGGTAGACATGTAGCTTCCTGGGCCAGTGGGGGGTGGGAGTGGGCGGGAGGGATGGGTCACGGTCCTTTGGTGATGGGAATGGTGTTTATGTACACTCCTAGCAAAATGTAGACATATAAATCAGTAGTTAATTAATATGGGAGGGGGAAATCAATTGTATGTCTCAAAGGTTCTCAAAAGACAAAATGAATCTTTTTAATAGATAGGCTACGTATTTGATATGCGGACTCTCTCAAAAGCCTAGACCAAGTAGATTAGAAGCTTCCAATAGCACAGCTATATACAAGATACTGGGTACTGTACAGCAAACCATAACAAAGGGACTTTTCAAAGTTAACCCAATTAACAAATAATGTGATGATAATATTAACTATTGATTGTCTTTTTGAACCCTAAGACAGCAGGAACCTCACATCTTCACTATAGAGCCCCTACTTCCCCCAGTCCTGGCACCCTTGGATAGGGCTCACTTTCCCATATGCATCTCCCAATCCATACCAAATAATATTGCATCCGCCGATCACAACCTAACCAAAGCAACGATTGCCATCTCAACATGCTTCACCTCAGAATGTATCCAGAGACTTCCCGTGTGGAATGACAACCCTTCAGCTTCATTACTTGGGTGAGACCTTTCCTTTTATAGTACACTCTAATTTCATCTCAGGTAGTTCACTTTCTAACAAAGTCCCATAACCTAGACATACAACAGTTTCTGTGAGAGAGAGCTTATGTTCACACGTATCCATAAACTACTGCAAAATATATACCTGAAAGCAGGATTACACTAGAGTTTGCAGTGAGTACCTCCCTAACACTTCCTCTCCACTATTCCAAACTTGGGATCCATGATTGCTCAACAAATTGTTTGGCTTTGTATGTTAACTCTCTTTTCAATCACCAGGTTCCAGATGCCACCAGGATGCTGGCTAGGCTTCCCTGGATTGAAGACCCCACCAATGTGTCCTGGAGCTCAGATTCCCCAGAGACACACCTTACTAGGGAAAGAGAGAGGCAGAATGGGAGTATGGACCGACCAGTCAACGCCCATGTTCAGCGGGGAAGCAATTACAGAAGCCAGACCCTCTACCTTCTGCAACCCTCAACGACCCTGGGTCCATGCTCCCAGAGGGCTAGAGAATGGGAAGGCTATCATGGGAGAGGGTGGGTTATGGGGATTGGGTGGTGGGAATTGTGTGGAGTTGTACCCCTCCTACCTTATGCCTTTGTTCACTAATCCTTTCTTAAATAAAAAATTAAAAAAATAAAATAAAATAAAAAAGAAATGGTAGATTGCACAATGGCTATGCTAATTATTCTCATGCCTGAGGTTTCCTCTCTGGCCCACACCTAGGGTGTGTCTCCATCTTGTATGGGTGTAACAAAAGGTTAAAAGACGTTGTTGATATGTAAAAGTCTCAAATTACTTCTCTATTAGAAACGTTGGATCGTGCAGTAGATATGCTAATAACAAGTTTTGTTTCATAATAAGTAAGTTGCAGCCAGCTGCCTGTGGGACTCTAGGCCATTCCCCACCCCCATGCAATTGCCCGTTGAGGCAAGTAGCCCCCCAGAGATAAGAAATGTTTTTTTTTTTTTTCAGATATGGCCCCCTCAGGCCTTCCCTTGGCAACATGCTGATTTTTGTTATATATGTTTCTGTTCACCCCACACCCTTGATACTATAGTCATTTAGTTAAAAAGAAAAGGGGGAATTGTCGTATGCTTTGCATTGGTTTGTTCTAGCCCTCCCCCGCCAAGAGAATTGCATCAGTCCTGCTAATTTCACGGGCCTGCTTGGCCCCGCCCCGAGGAACCCTGAGAGAGGGTTCCTGAGTCCGAGAGTTCCTGAGTTCCTGAGTTCGAGAGTTTCAGGGTTACAGAGTAAGAGAGAGTTCCACAGTGGAAGAGTTGCAGAGGGTTCCCCAGTACGAGAGTTCCAGAGTGAGAGAGTTCGAGGGTTCCTGAGTTCGAGAGTAAAAGAGAGAGTGTGCTTGCGCCGCTGCAAAGAGACAGCAGAGTTCTGTTTGGTGATTAGTTTGTCTTAGTTTATGAATCGTTGTTCCTGAATAAAGAAATACAGCTTCCCTGCCCAGCCGTTGTCTCCGCATCTCTGTTACCCGCCCGTGAAGCTAGCCCGCCCGGCAAGAGCCTACAAATTTTAACAACAGAAAAGCAGAATTCCAGCGGCTAACCTTCCTCATGCAACATTTCACCCCCTGGCATTTCTTCCGTGGTCCTCTACATTGGATTGGCACTTCTATCCCACTCACTGGTACACCTCTTGGACACTTTACACAATTCTACAACAGCTTCCCTTTACGCTGCTGGGTTTTTCAAAGACTGACTGCATCCAGATGCCTTGGGACTCTATAGGAAACCCCCCTCCTTGCTAGATAATGCCCACATAGGCAGAATGTGCCTGTTGAGGCAAAAAGCGCCCCCAGAGGCAAGAGATGTCCACAGAGGCAGGAAATGTCCTTTAGCTTGATAAACCTTGCCCATAGAGGCAAGAAACGCCCCCCTCAGGCCTTCCCTTGGCATCACATTAGTTCTTGTTGCTCTCTTACTTGTTACCCCATGTCTTGTGCCAGTTTTTTTTTTTTTTAATGCCTGTACAATATAGGTTTCTGTTCACCCCACACTCCTGATACTATGGTCAATTAGTTAAAAATAAAAGGGGGAATTGTTGGTATGCTTCTAGTTCTGCTTCTGGGACCCCTGCTGTTACATTGCTTGATGTTGTGGTCTATTTACATGGTCATTCTGTTACATTGGTTTGGTCTCGCTCCCCCTGCCTCCGGGAGATTTTGGTTTAGTCCTTGCTGGTTCATGCTCTTTTCCTTCTCCCCACCCCCTAACGTACATATTCTCCCTGGGTTCCTGATGCTGCCACTGGAGGAGAAGGAAGCAGGACAGAATGGGGTTGTGATTAGATTATATTGGTTTTTTTAACCTTATCCCTGCTCACTCATGAATAAAGAAATACTGCTTCTCAGCTCAGCCATGAGTCTCTGGTGATCTCTGTCTCCCGCCCATGAAGCTAGCCCAACAAAAATGACACTCAAAGTTATTAGAGTGCTGAAAGCTGAAATAGCTGAGCTAAACACAACTAGCTGAACAAGCTAAAACAATATCAGAACAGGGTAACAAAATATATGAACTCCAGAAAACAGTAGAGGGGAAAGAGAAAAGAATAAATGAGGCTGAAGACAGAATTTCAAGACTGAGGATGAATTAGAGACAACTAAAAAAGAAGTAAGAGATCTCCAAAAGAGATTAAGAGATACTGAAAACAACAACAGAGACCTATGGGATGACTTCAAATGAAATAATATAAACATTATTGGCTTGCCACAGGAAGAAAGAGAGGGAGGCTAAGAAAGCATTCTTCAGAACATAATAGCTGAGAACTTCTCTAGTGTAGACAACATCAGAGACATAATGGTTCAAGAAGTCCATAGGGTCCCAAACAGAATTAACCCAGACTTAAATACAGCAAGCAACATTATATTTAGAATGGAAAAAAAATAAGGATAAAGAAAGGATCCCGAAGGCTGCAAGAGAAAAACAAAGAGTCACCTACAGAGAAAAACCCATAAGATTAGCAGCAGACTTCACACAAACACTACAGGCCAGAAGAGAATGGCAAGATATCTATCAAGTGCTCAATGAGAAAGGACTTCAGCCAAAACTACTATATCCTGTTAGACTGTCATTCAGACTAGATGGAGGCATCAAAACCTTCTCAGAAAAGCAACAGTTGAAATAATCACCTATCATCAAGCCTGCCCTGAAAGAAGTTCTGAAAGGTCTCCTATAAACAGTCAGACCACCATAAATAGGCCATCTATCAGAACACTCTAAAATTCTACAAGAATGGTGTTAAAATATCTTCAATCTTTGATATCAATAAATGTCAATGGCCTGAATTCACCTATTAAAATGCAAAGAGTAGGCAGATGGATCGGAAAACACAACACAACAATATGCTACCTACAGGAAACCCACCTAACTCAACAAGACAAACACAGACTCAAAGTGAAAGGATGGAAAACTCTCATACAAGCCAATGGCCCACAAAAAAGGGAAAAGTTGTTCTCATATATGACATAATAGACTTTAAAATAGAAAAAAATAAAAACATAGGGATGTACATTACTTAATGCTCAGAGGATCAGTCAATCAAGAGGACTTAACAATTATTAACATCTATGAACCCAAGGAGAAGCTATCTAAATACATCAAACATCTACTGAAAGAGCTATAGCAATATATTAACAGCAACACAGTAGTAGTAGGGGACTTCAACACCTCACTCTCTCAACTTGACATATCATCCAGGCAGAAAAATCAATAAAGAAACTAGGGAACTAAATGAGGAGATAGATAAACTAGAACTATTGGAATCATTTCAGAATGATTCACTCCAAGAAACACATTCTACTCAAGTCCATATGGGTTATTCTCTAGGATAGACCGTATGTTATGCCACAAAGACAGCATCAGCAAATTCAAGAGCACTGAAATCATCCCAAGCACCTTCTCAGACCAAAGTGGAATTAAACTAACACTGAACAATCAACAAAATATTAGTAATAATCCCAAAACATGAATAGACACACTGACCAGCGGTATAGAATTGAGAGCCTGGAAGTAAGTGCCCACACCTATGGACATCTAATCTTTGACAAAGGTGCCCAGACTATTAAATGGGGAAAGCAGAGTTTATTCAACAAATGGTGTTGGAAAAAAATTGGTTGAAACATGCAGAAGAATGAAACTGAACCACTATAATTCACCAAATACAAAAGTAAATTCCAAGTGGATCAAGGACTTGGATGTTAGACCACAAACTATCAGATACTTAGAGGAAAATATTGTCAGAACTCTTTTCCGCATAAATTCTAAAGACCTCTTCAGTGAAAAGAACCCAATTACAAAGAAAACTAAGGCAAGTATAAACTTATGGGGCTACATCAAATTAAAAAGCTTCTGCACAGCAAAAGAAACCACTACTCAAAGGGACCCCTCAGAACCCATCTTGGGTGGAGATTGAAGAAATCGTGTTAAGTGAAATAAGTCAGAAACTGAAGGATGAATATGGGATGATCTCACTCTCAGGCAGAAGTTGAAAAAGAAGATCAGAAGAGAAAACACAAGTAGAACCTGAACTAGAGTTGGTGTATTGCACCAAAGTAAAAGACTCTGTGGTGGATTGGAAGGAGAAAACAGGTCCAAAAAGGATGACAGAGGACCTAAAGGGGGCTGTGTTGTTATATGGAAAACTGGGAAATGTTATGCATGTACAAACTATTATATTTACTGTTGAATGTAAAATATTAATTCCCATTAAAGAAATAAATTTAAAAAAAAACTAGAAGGAGGACTGGAAAGGTGGATCATCAGGGAAGAGAGTAGCTCCAAATTCTCTATCTGCCCTACTTGAATAAAACAGTGGACCTACGTATGGGGAAAACACCTTTTGTTCAAAGAAAAGGAAAAAGCTGTACATCTGAGTCCTTATATAATGTTATAAACATTCTTGATTTCTCTGTTTCTACCTAATAAAAAATAAGATTATATGATATATGACATGACTTTTTTTAACTAAAGGACTGCTCAGCTCTGGCTTATGGTGATGCTAGGGATGGAACCTGGGACTTCAGAGCCTTGGACATGAAAGTTGGTTTGCATAACCATTGTGCTATCTACCCCCTCCTTGTATAATATTATATAATGAGATGAAATCTGATGTATGTGATGCAATTTGATGCAATATCATATCATATCATCATATCATATCATATCATATCATATCATATCATATCATATCATATCATATCATATGGAAGCTATGGGGATCCCTAAGTTGAAACAGTGACATCTGAGTCTTCCTTTCAATAGAGTAGGGGGAGTTTGAGAGCTTTGCATCTGTTGGACCTAGTTTTTTATCTGGGTAATGTCCTGACAGGTGGTATCGTGCTGGAGAAAGCCACAAGCTTTCAACCTAATTTCTTGCTCTAAAAACCAAGATTGACAGATTTCAAAGAGTGGATTTGCAAATGTCAGTCTACTGCTTAGTCAGGTACACTGTGTATCTATCTTCAATACACAGTAAAGTTTTGTTTTGTTCTGTTATTGAAGAAGAGAGCACCAAGGTATTGTATCTGTCAGTTCCTCTTCTTTTTCAAGATGAACCCCATTCTTCCAGCACTTTACAAACCTCAGGGCATCATTTTCTGCTCAACATGTGTGAACAACATATATATGTAGATAGATAGATAGATAGATAGATAGATAGATAGATAGATAGATAGATAGATAAACAGATAGATAGGCAGACATATAGACAGACAGACAGTTGGATATAGATATCAATTGTCTTAGCAACAAGAAAACCCATGAGGAGTATAAATGGCCATCAGTGAAAAGGGGTCTGATGGGTCCTTTCAGGTTGCCTGGCCTAGCACAGGAACCCTCAGAGGCCCAAAGGAAACCCCAAAGAAATATGAAGTACAGCTCTTGACCTCAAGAAGTTTCTTCTCTGGTTAGGGAAATAAATCAGACACCCATGATAACATTCAAGAACAATGCTTCCTTTCATTTCTTATCTTAGTATGGTTCTTTACAACTTTTGTCTCTGGTGAACTTGCCCACCTTCCTGGAATTTATTTCACCCTCCATTTGCAGAGTTCACTATCTGGTAATTTTTTTTTTCATTCACTTTTCCTGGTTCTTCTTCCATCTACTGTTAACTATTCTTCCCTGAGTTTCTTTGATCCTCTCATCTCCCTCTGCACACTGATCCTCTCCATGACTCCAGGTCCATGGTTCCAGCTACCTGGACCACGGGGTGGAGCTGAGAGCTGAGATCTGAGCAAAATTCTGGATGTCTTCACATGTGTCAGATATAACATCTTTAGGAATGAGTCCCTTTTTTTTTCCTTCCTCAAGTTTGACCCTCTTTCAGGAAATATCCAAGTTCATGATATTTCTACCCACTTTGCTGTTTTAACTCTCTTAGTCATTGAGGTAGACAGCATAGTGTTTAAAAGACATGCACTAGAATTGAGCTATGTGCGTTCAGTTCCCAGTTTCTCCTCTTGATTTGCTTTTTGACACTCCAATTACTGAGCACTTTTGTGCTCAATTCTCTCACTTGTGAAGTGGGCATTTTAATTGTAGTTCTCACAGAAAACTTGGAGAGGGTGAAGGGAGATAATATTTCTGTGAAGTGCATCCAAAAGTATGTGGTGTGTATGGGATCTGAAACTCCTATTGTTGTCTTAGATTCCTGCTGCTCCTAAAAACCGTGGCCGATTATTTGCGTTCAAGGCTACCAAGTTTGTCCTGAGTTCACTCTCACTTTTCTATCCAGTTGCTGTTGTTCATATACAGATATTTATTGTCTATGGCAAAAGTCCTCAAAACAATGGTACTCACTCAAGAGTTAAAGCCCAAATGTCATCGAGTATTGCCTAGAAGCCCAGCCCTTGGGTCCTCTGACTATAGGATCTTCCTGTCCAACACAGATCAACAAGGGCTGCTGTAGGGTCAGCAAATTTTGTCTCCTGCACACTCACCCATCATCCAGAATTGCCTCTTCCTAGTTTGCTTTTCTTCCCTCAGTCCTTCCTTGTTTTGTGGTCCCTTTCAGGCAGAGTACAGGTGGGAAAAAGAAAGAAACTTGGCCTTTTGACTCTCCCCTGTCCTAAAGTCCCCTCCTTTTGTACTGATAAGGGTAAGAACATTCAAGGTGCAGATAAAACCAGAGGTCTCCAACTCCATCCCTCCACTCCCTCGGCTCAGCTTTGAAGTTCCAAAAACCCTGCCTCTATAACCTGATTGTGTTATCTTCACAGGCAAGGTGACAGAGTATAGAATGACTTTATGGTTTCCTGTAAGAAGTCCTCCTCAAAGTCAAGATTTCTTCTAATGGGAGAGGGAAGGAACAGGAGGAAATGGGCTGGTTTGGGCACTTTCTAGGTGTCCCATGCATGCAGGCATTCCAGGGAAGAGCCTTTAATAGCACCGTCTTAATTCCAGCTTGGAGCAGTGATTCTCAAAAAGGGATCTCCAAGGAATACAACATGTGAATATATTTCTGCTTGTTACAGCCTATGTGGTGGGGGTATCTGCTGCATTGAAACCTAAAAATTCGGGTTCTGGGCAGTGGCACACACCAATAAATGCACATAGTACCATGATCAAGGACTTGGGTTCAAGCCCTCTCTCCCCACCTGCAGTGAGAACACATGCAAGCAGTGAAGCAGGTCTGAAAATGTCTATTTTTTTTCTCTCCTTCTCTACCTCCCACTTTCCTCTCTATTTCTCTCTGTCCCATTGAATAAAATAGAAAAATTAATTTAAAAATAAAAGACAAGAAAGCTAGAGATTCTCCTACATGGCCTACAGCATTAGGGGGTGTAGTGGGCAGAACAGACCCTCAGTGCAGTTACTCTGAAACAGCTGATTAAAAAGAGTCACATTTCTCCTCCCACCTTGACAACTGTGAGGCTGTGAAGCAGACCCACACTGCAGTAACATCAGACTCGGCCCTTCGCTTAACAAATATTGTGGAAAATCAGAGTTCGACACATTTGGAAGAGCCTAGCTACAGCTTCGACACTGCTCAGGGTCTTTGATGATCCCCAAGGTGGCTGCTGTCATTTTCCAGTTGAGTGATCTAGAAATATGGTTCAGCATCACGGGGCCCCAGTCGTCTTGCCTCTGATATGGTATCTTTGAGTACCTAGCCAGAAGAAGATCTTAGATGATGCCTGTGCACCTCTTAGTCCAGGAGCTGGTAAACAGTGAGCTTCTGGCTCTGAAAGGCAGCTGTAGCTGAGACCAGCCATAAGTGGGTTTATGTCAAAACTCTGGAGCAGACGAGACACTCTATGTATCTAAGAGTTTGTTTTTGCCCTCTTTTGGGCCTCTACAGGACCTTGCCCTCAACGTAGAACAACAGTGGCAGAAATTGCCACACTCTCTGAAGGGAGACTGGGGCAGCCTGCTCTGCCCCTTGAGGAAGACGGGTCCTGAAATGAATATAGCCTAGAACGTTCCAGCTGTGACCATGGGCTGTGAGCTCAGACTGACAGGGACTCAGAGGCCACACAGGCTCCTGTGCTGAATGTAAGTTTACATGGACCCTGGGTCAGATCAGTGTGGTTTATAGTTAGCAGTATTTATTTACTGTTCCCATATTTGAAAGCTACTCTCTTCCCTGATTCATCTTTATGGGCCTATTTCCAACTCTGACACTATCTTCCCGGACAATAACTTTATCCCACCTGCATATGAGCTGTCATGCTCTGGCAAAAATTAGTAAAGTCATGGGCCCCTTAGAATATACCTAAAATAGACTTCCTAGCTTCTTCCAACATGAAGACCCCAAAGCTCATCTGATATATTCTTACCTTTGGGTTCCTGTTTATTAAACAATTTGTTCTGCTTTATATCTTCTTACAGCCTTCCAGAAAGATACTGGCAGAGCTCTTTTCTATCTAAATTGTATAGGTATCTTCAGTGATACAAATCCAATTGCCAGGAAGACTAAATCAAGACTAAACCAATGAAACTACATCAAGTTGAAGAGATTCTGCACAACAAAAGAAACCACCACCCAAAAGAGAGTAGTATTCCATAGAAGATATTTCCCATGACTTCTTTAGCCATTCATCTTTAGTTGATGGGCCTTTAGGCTGCTTCCAGTCTTGGGCATAGCATCACAGTTTGCAGTAGCAAAACCTGGAAACAATATAGGTATCCAACAATAGATGAGTGGCTGAGTAAGTTGTGGTCTATATACACAATGGAATACTACTCAGCTATTAAAAATACTGAATTCACTTTCTTCACCTCATCTTGATTGGAGCTTGAAAAAATCATATTAAGTGGGATAATCCAGAAAGAGAAAGATGAAGATGAGATGATCTTGCTCATAGACAGAAGTGGAGAAATAAGAACAGAAAGAGAAACACAAAGCAGAACTTGGACTGGAGTTGGTGTCTTGCACCAAAGCAAAGGTTTCTAGTAGGGGGGAGGGAGGAGTGTGGGTACTGGTGTCTGATAGTGGAGGAGGACCTAGGCCGGATGGGAGTGTTTTGTAGAAAACTGAGAAATTTTACAAATGTACCAACAACTGTGTTTACTGTAAATCATTAATCTCCCCAGGAAACAAACAAAATAAGCATGTCTTTTCTCCCAGATAGGCAACATCTTCTATTTGCTTGCTTATTAGTTCTTAACATGTGCTGTCATCAAAAACCTGTTTACCGCAGGGATGGCTATGGTGGTTAACACCATCAAAAGCTTCTACATGTGAAGCTTAAGTAGAATTCAGATCCTTCCAATGACAACCTTACGCATTTTTAGACAGGCTTACAAGGGACAAAGATTTAGCCAGAGTTTCTACCCTTTCAACCTTTATAATTGTAGTTTAAATTCACTGTATTTCAAGAATTTAAAACAAGTCGGGATTCTACTGATTAATTAGTACATCTTCTAAGGCCAAGGTGCACTAGACCACCTCACACATCAGAGGGAGATGAGAAACTGTGCCGAGTTAACAACTGTAATGTGATGCATCCGTCTTCCTAACAAAGAAGAAGGGAAATGCACATTTTTTTCAAAGGCCACTCCTTTTCTTCTTAAAATTCTTGTAATAAAAGAAATCTTATTTGGGGTTCCACTCTATGAATGTCATAGAGTCAACAGATCCTTCACAAAGAAGGTTTAGTCAGTGTTTCCTTTGTCTTGGCAATATATCCCTAAGATGATGGACTTTGTTTTTTTTTTTTTTTTATCAGCATAGTTAATGTCTGAGTACTCAGGTCATTATTTTTTTATTATTATTATTATTATTATTATTATTATTGGCAGTGTTAATGGTTTATAGTTGACAGTAGACACAGTAGTTTTATATATATATATAATTTTTAAAACTTTTTAAAAATTTTTTATTTATAAAAAGGAAACACTGACTAAACCATAGGATAAGAGTACAAATCCACATAATTCCCATCACCAGAACTCCATAACCCTTCCTCTCCCCTAATAGCTTTCCTATGCCTTAACTCTCTGGGAGCATGGATCCAAGGTCATTGTGGGATGCAGGAGGTGGAAAGTCTGGCTTCTGTAATTGCTTCCCTGCTTAACATGAGCATTGAGAGGTCAATCCATACTCCCAGCCAACACAGTAGTTTTTACATATGTAACATTTCTCAGTTTTCCACATAACAATTCAACCCGCACCTAGGTCCTCCTCTGCCATCATGTTCCAAGACCTGAAAAATCACTCCCCCACCCAAGCCAGAGTCCTTGACTTCATTGTAGTACACCAGTCCCAACTGGGTTTGACTTTAACCTGAAGATTTCAATTGATATTCTAGTCAAAATCTTGAAGTATATCTAATATGAGAGAAGAGACCTTACAAAAACTTGAATGGCCTCACCAGATACCGAGGAAACTCTTTCATGGGAAATGACACTGACAGTTCTCTACAAAGTGAGGCCATGACTCCAGGAGCATAAGAAATGGGTTTGGGCCCCTCAAGTTGGATCAAAAACAGTAGAGAATGTTCCATCCTCCAAAGGGAGGTTGGACAACATACTCTATGCTACACCTGAGGAAGATGGGATGTTCCATCTTGGAATGTTCCTACTCATGACCACAGAATGTGAGCTCAGATCTAGAGGGATGCAGAGGCCACATAGGCTCCTAAGCTGAATATGGACCCCAGATCACATCAAATTGATGGGGTTTACAGTTAACAATATTTATACTCCTTCCACATGTTAGGGACCTACTCTCTTCCCTGACCCATCTTTCTGTCCCTTTTCCAGCCATGACATCACCTCCCCGGACAATAACTTGGATTCACCTGCATATCAGATTTCAGGCTCAGGGGGAAAAAAAAAGAAAGAAAGAAAAACTAGTATAGCTACAGGCCCTTTGAAATATAACTAAAATGTGCCTACTAGCTATCTACAAAATGGAGGGACCCCCCCCCAACTCTTCATCTGCACTATTCCAGCCTTTAGGTCCATGACTGGTCAACAATTTGTTTGGCTTTGTGTGTTAATTCTCTTTTCAGCCACCAGGTTCCAGGTGCTAGCATGATGCCAACCAGACTTCCCTGGAAAGACGACCCCACCAATGTGTCCTGGAGCTCTGCTTCCCCAAAGCACTTCCCCACTAGGGAAAGAGAGAGACTGACTGGGAGTGTGGATCAACCTGTCAATGTCCATGTTCAGTGGAGAAGCAAATACAGAAGCCAGACCTTCCACCTTCTGCATCCCACAATGACCCTGGGTCCATGCTCCCAGAGGGATAGAGAATAGGAAAGCTATCAGGGGAGGGGATGGGATACAGAGATGGGATACAAGGTTTTCAACAAAGCCCTGGATCACCTGGTTTGAGGGGAAAATCCCAATACCTGAGGACTTTTGAGAGCTCAGTGAACACAAGCAAAGAGAGAGGGAGACAGCCACCTTCTCCCTCCCTCTTGAGATCAGTCTATTTAAATACAGGGAGGGTGAGGGATGGAATTAATAAGCAGAAAATGCAATACTCAGAGGAGGGCCAGGAACTCACACACCCAGCCAATCACACACATTGCTATGTGCAAGGACTGGTGTTCAAGTCCCTGATCCCCACCCACGGGGAGGGGGGGTTCAGTAGAAATGAAGCAGAGATGCAGGTCTTTCTCTCTCTCTCTCTCTATGTTTGTGTGTGTGTGTGTGTGTGTGTGTGTGTGTGTGTGTGTGTGTGTGATGATAGATGGATAGATAGATAGAAAGATAGATAGGGAAATTTATTGATAGATTGACAGATAGGTATAGATAGATACTTCCAACTCCTGCTCTCAATTTCTTTCTATCCTATCAAATGAAAAAAAGGAAAATAAAAAAAAAAGTAAAGGTGGCCACCAGCAACAGTGGGGTTGGCTCTGCATACATATTTGCTGGACTAGCTAGCTTCACAGGCAGGAGAAAGATGACCAGGGACTCATGGATGAGCTGGAAAGCAGTATCTCTTTATTCATGTGGAATGCAGCACAATCTAAACCAAGCTAAACTAAGCTATCTCTAATCACAATTCTGTCCTTATGTATATACTCGCCAAGTAGGGTGGAAACAGGATGTGACATAGAGAGGGTGGAGCGAAAAGAGACTGGTGCAAATCAGGGTATGACAAGGAGAGGGGACGGAGCAAAATGACATGGTGAACCAGTGGGGATTAAACCAATGCCCTGCAGGAGGGGCGGTGCTTCATTAACAGTGGTTATGTAAATAGAATACAGTGTTAAGCAAGGGGGATTAAACCAATGAAACAGAAGGGGTTATAGAAGCAGAATTAGAAGCATACCAACAATTTCCCCTTTCTTTTTAACTAATGGCCATAATATCAGGAGTGTGGGGTGAACAGAAACCTATATCATGCAGCCATTTTCAAAAGAACTGACATAAGACATGGAGGAACAAAATAGGGGAGCAGCAAGAAAAAGTATGATGCCAAGGGGGGAGGCCTGAAGCTGGGGGCGTTTCCTGCCTCAAAGGGAAGTGCCTAGCAGGTGAAAGGCCATCTCTTGCCTCTGGGGGCATCTCTTGCCTCTGGGGGCGTTTCCTTCCTCAAAGCCCTGCAGGCAGGGTGGTGCTTAGTTAACAGTGGTTATGTAAATAGAATACAGTGTTAAGCAGGGGAGATTAAACCAATGAAACAGAAGGGGTTTTAGAAGCAGAATTAGAAGCAGACCAACACATATTACAGTGTTCAAGGACGGCGGTCCACGGTCCTGTCCTCACAGGTAAGGGAAAGCTGCAGCAGCTGTCCAGCAGTGTTGCAAGTGTGTTTCTCTCCCTCTCTAGCTCCCCCTTCCCTCTCAATTTCTCTCCTCTCTTTCTATAGATAGATGATAGATAGATAGACGATAGAGGTAATAAATAAATTTAAATTAATAATATTTAATTTAAAAACCTGATAGGTTAATCAGACACTACAATAAGGAATTAAATAAATAGAATAATCAGAGGGATCGGCTCAAGTTTCTCCTGCTCTTCCTCAGTCTCCACTTGTGTAACTAAACCTGCTTAGTTAGCAGCCGCAGTGCCCACACAGGGAAGTCTAGCTTCTCTCTAAGTTCACAGATCCAGGCAGGGGCTAAGCAGACTACTGCTGACATTGATTCAGACTCTGTCCTTCCTGTGGCTCCACCGCCTTCATCATACAGCCGCATAACCTCTGCGTCCAGCATGAAAAAGCAGACAGGGAAACCATGGAGGACCATAGGGGGGTTATGGACCAGGCCAGGGGATGGAGCACATCACTTACAGCTTCACATGACTGACCTGAACCAGACACCTCACCAGGTCAAAAGTCTGGGTAGCCATTACCTGCTACACACTTGGAAAGGAGAGTAGATGCTTATCAGGACCCAGAGAGAAAAGAGGAAAAAAGGAAGGACAGTCGGAAGTAGTAAAAGATGTAGGTGTGACTACATACATCTGAAAACCAAGGATTTAGTACAAGTGGAACTTCAATAAAAATCACTGAGTGTCACTCACTGAGGGTTTTAGGCTTCCCACTTCCACAATGCTGAGCTCTGTCTGACTAGAAGGCAGGACCATAAGAGGAATGGGCAAGTATATCTAATTGGATAGCTATAGAAATAATAGTGAGCCCTTATCTGTGAGCTTGGGAGAACCACTGCAGTTTCCAATGGAGGGAGTAGGGACACAGAGCTCTAGTGGTGAAAATGGTGTGGAATTATACTTCTGTTATCTCATAATTTTGTACATCAATATTAAATCACTAGTAAACATTCTTCAATGATTTATCATGAACATACAGCAGGTCTTATCACAAGGCTTGGCATCCCACCCAGGGTCCTTGAGTTTCAGAGTAGATAATGAAAGCCTGCCAAAGACTAAATTGTCTTGAGAGGAAGCCCAGCTGGTCCCATTGGATTTCTGGCCAGTGGATTGAGGTCATTTGATTCTATAAGGCTGGAACAAAAGCAGCCTGAGGTCTGACACAAGAGGCATGATCAAGCCAAAGGCTACTGAATGGGGGCAGTCTGGATTGGAGTCCCCAGAAGGCCAGAGTCCAGAGATAGGGATAGAAGTCAAGTCGAAAAGCCAGAATATTACAAAACACAAAGCAAAGAAAAGTATCAAGAGCAATTCAGTAGAAAGAGAGAGAGAGAGAGAGAGAGAGGAGATTTAAGCCAAACTGGCTCAAAGCCTATACTTCACTGAAGGTCAGTGATGGTGTAGTGTGTGCATGGGTCATGTAGGGACGAGAACTTTCTAGAAGGGGGCTCACAGTTGACTATTCTGATCTGAAATGTGACTTCTTCAAATTTATATCCTGAAACCCTCAACCCCCTCTCCATGTCTCAAAGTGACATTATTGAAAATATGTTAATTATTGGGGTCCTGGTGACAGTACATCTAATTAAGTTACCAAGTAATTAACAAGTCACCATGTTCAAGGACCCGAATTTGAGGCCCTCGTTCCTACCTGCAGAAGGGAAACTTCACAAGCAGTGAAGTAGTGTTTCTCTTTCTCTCCCCTTCCCTTACCCCTCTCAATTTCTGTCTGCCCTGCCCTGGCAAATAGAATGAAAAAGAAAAATGACCACCTAAAGCAGTGGATTCATCCTGGAGGCACTGAACCTCAGTGGTAAACCTGGAAAAGATGGGCCCTGGTGTAAACAAGTATTTCTACCACTAAGGTTAGCTATGGACTTGAGGCAAATGAACCTCTGGAGTTCTCAGCATTCTCAGTTTGGAACAACTACTATTGCTCCTGTTTCATGCAGTCCACAGGAAGTTTAAAGAAGATAGAACATATTCAACACCTGTTCAAACATGTCTTACTAAAAAGTACATGGTTGATATAGTCATGATAATAATTTTTAAACCATATGCGAATGCATCCTGTGAATTAGAGACTGTGTCAAAAGTTTTGTAGGCATTATTCCTTCAATCATTACACAAAACCCCTGGGAGAGGGAGTGATATAGGCTACTTTTAACCCAATAGTGTGAAGTCAAGTGCATTGTTCAAAGTACATAATTAGCAAGTGAAGAAACTGGAATTTGAACCCACATCTCTTTCCGCAAATGTACTGACATCCTCTTTTTTTTCCCTCCAGAGTTTTCACTGGGGCTTGGTGCCAGCACTGTGAATCCACTGCTCCTGCTGGCCATTTTCTTCTCCCCTTTCCTCCTCCTATTCTTCTTCTTCTCCTTCTCCTCCTCCTCCTCCTTTTTCTCCTCCTCCTTCTTCTTCTTCCTTTATTTCTTTTTTTTTCTTTCTATATTTTTAGACAGGACAGAGAGGAACATATCTCCAGGTCTCAATTATGTGTTAATCCCATACTAATGAATTGTGAATCTTCTTTTCTTGATTAAAAGCAAATCAGTATTTGAGCACCAAAGTATTTGCAAAATGGAGAGATATCAGTATGATTGAAGCACACCCTGTGGATAGTATCCCTTCACATGAATCAAATGAAAGAATATGTGAAGGTGGGGTAGATAGCATAATGGTTATGCAAAAAGACTCTCTGACCTGAGGATCCAGAATCCCAAGTTCATTCCCCCACACCACCATAAGTCAGAGATGAGCAGTGCTTGGGGAAAAAAAGAAAAGAAGAAAAAAGAAAAGGGGGTGTACTGATAGCCCTGTGGAAAATAAAGAAAAGGAAAGAAGAGAAAAGAAAAGAAAATATGTGAATTGCTTAGAAATCTGGGAAGTGCTTTGAAAGGGAATAAGCAAGAGAGTAAGCTTCAGGGTTTGAAAGGACTTGGAGGGCTAGATTATTCTCCTGTGCCCCCCCCCACATCAAAATGCTTTGCCCACTAAAATTAGAGCAAGGAAGATGAGAAGCCATGAATTATTTCCATCATGAGTCTGAAAGGACAAGAGAACAGACAGTGTTGTAGGAAAGCAGTCACTTAACTCTATAAAATCCAGATTCTAAAGAAATAAAGGTAATCAGCCTGGAAAAAAAAGTCTAGAGTAGGACTTGGATTGACTCAAGCCTTATTCTATCTGACACTGGGGCCAAAAACAATGGAGATCTGGATTCAGCTCTTTACTGAAACTCTAGAGCATGTTAAAAAGCAGAGGTTGGGGCTGCAGAGACATTTGGTTATGCAAATAGCTTTCATGCCTGAGGCTTTGAGTTCTTAAATTCAGTTCTTAACACCACCATAAGCCAGAGCTGAACAGTGCTCTGAGAAAGAAAGAAAGAAAGAAAGAAAGAAAGAAAGAAAGAAAGAAAGAAAGAAAGAAAGCTACAAACAGTAGATTGTAAACACTGAAGAGGGCAAACATCAGAACTTCTAGGTCTATTTCATGAACCCAGAATGGATGGACAAATGCAAAGTCTGGGCACCTTAGGGGCAGGCTACAAAATTTCCCAGAGGCCTGGAGAAAGAAGTGGAACACAGCCACAGTCTCAGGTCACTTTGCTGGCTTTAGCTAGATCCATAGCGTATTTGCTTAATACCAATAAAAATGAACAATAATATCTGTTACATGGCTGCACTCTGAGTGTTCTAGACACTGAACAGAGCACATCAATAAGTCAAAACAATCATGATCCTTATCATAATCTGATAGAGTGAATGTTTTTATCACCAGTATAATAAAGATACAGAAAACAAGACACTGCATAGGCATTAAGTGACTTTTGCAATGTTACACAGCTGGCATGTAGTGATAAATCCTAAAATTAAATTCATATCTTGTCTATACCCAAATTCATGTTCATAGTCACTATGTGACATTATACAAATTGGGAAACTGGAATTCAAGCTACATAAAAGTATAAAGAGTGCATGATAAGAGCAACAAGAAAAGGAGGCCAATAATACTGGAAGGATACTGTACCAGCTCATTCATTTTTAGCTCTGTGACTTTGAGCAACTTACATCAACTCCCCTCAGTTTTCTCATCCAAACAATGAAAACAATAACAGTAACTTCAGTCTAGAACTGTTGCAAGAATTTTATGAATTAATAATATGCAAAGCACTTAGAACAGGATCTGGCACTTAAAATGTATTGTTTTAGTAACTGCAGTTATTAAGATGGGTGAATTAAGCTGTATGTTTTAAACTACCTTCCTGAGTGTCCAGATCAGAAGGTTTTATGAGAGATTTCTCTCAGTAACCATGGGAAACTGGGAGCAGATAATATTGATTTATCTACAGTAAGTATTAGCAAATACAGATTGCCTCTGTTAACAGGGTCTGAAAATGGGAAGATTCTAAGCATAAAAGATGGTGATGTCAATGAAACTTATGAGTTCTCTTTCTATATTCCTACAGAATCATAAGAACAATGATCTGGATAAGGCTGCACAGGATAAAGTCACAGACGGACTGCAGAGGGTCACCAAGGGATCCATGTGGTCATTAGCTACCAGACAAAATAGAGCTTTTTAGAAGACACTGATTTATCTCTAACTTGAAAGAACAAAGAGGAAGCATGCTTATCCATTAGGCAGGGGACTCAAAACTAAGAAAGCAAACAGGAGGAGTGACTGTAATATAAATGTTTAAAACACCATGACTTATCAAAGGTAGGAAAGAGGGTAAAACAGACGATAGAATGCAGAAATTGGTGTGAAGTCCTGCCCAAGGGTTGTAAAAACTAAGGCTGAGAGAGATCTAACTGAGTGAGCTTAGCAATAATTTTAACTGAGCAAGAGGAATAAAAAGAGGAAGAGTGAAAAGATGAAGAAGAGGAGGATGGAAAAAAAGGGCACCGGAAGAGAATTTAAGAAATTCAAGTGCGGGAGTCGAGCAGTAGCACAGCAGGTTAAGCGCAGGTGGTGCAAAGTGCAAGGACCAGAGTAAGGATCCCGGTTCGAGCCCCTGGCTCCCCACCTGCAGGGGAGTCACTTCACAGGTGGTGAAGCAGGTCTGCAGGTGTCTGTCTTTCTCTCCCCTCTCTGTCTTCCCCTCCTCTCTCCATTTCTCTCTGTCCTATCCAACAATAATGACATCAATAATTACAACAATAAAACAAGGGCAACAAAAGGGAATAAATAAATAAATAAATATTTTTCAAAAAGAAATTCAAATGAATTTTCAATGCAAATAAGCTGTGTTGCAGAGTCTCCCAAAGTAAGCAAATGATGATATATATTAAACACAACAAAGCTATAATAGACAGAAAGGCTAAAATCAGATTAGGGCTAAAAGACTATGTTCATTTCTGGGAAGTGGCTACCCACAGGAAAGTAGTAAACTCAGGAATATTCAGGAGGGGGGATGGAATCTCAAAATCATGGCTTTTTTGTAGTAGTTCATGGAATGAGTGGTATTTTCCCTGGAAAACTGAATCTGAAAGGACTAGAACACCAACCTTCAATATTTCTAGGGTTATCATGAGGACAAGGGATTCAACTAGTGTTCTGTGACTCCTGATGCAAGGCTATAGTATAAATACAATTTTATGTGCACAGGAAACAAACAAACAAAAAAACCATGACTTGGGACCAGGTGACAGTTAAGTGCATGTATGCCCAGGTTCAAGTCCCTGATCCCACCTGCAGGGGGAAAGCTTCACAAGCAGTGAAGCAGGCTACAGGTGTTTGTCTCTTTCCCTCTCTATCTCCCTATCTCAACTTCTCTCTGTTCTATCAAAATAAAATAAAGTTAAAATTAAAAATCAATGTTTAGAATAAAACATAACTCACTTTAATGAAATGTTCACTTTCTCTCTCTTTCTGTCTCCCCCCCCCCCCCCGCTCTCTGAAGCACTATAGAACTAGCATGATGGTAGTTCCTGCACTAGGAATCCACTGTTCCTGGCAGCCAGTGTTTTTCTTTTTTCACTTAATTAGACAGAGAGAAATTGTGAGCTGAAATTGTGAGAGAAATTCAGGAGCTGAATCCACAGTGGCTCCAAGTTGTGCCTTGCCAGGATAGCCTGAGGGTACTTCTTCCCGAGCTAGTGCTCTCTGGCTTGGAGAGAACTCAACTGGAGCCGATCTAGGCTGCTGCGTGGGAGAGGGATCAGGAACTCGTGCCGCACTAACTTCCACAGGAGATACACTCTGGAACTCTCGGAGCCGGAAAGCAATTTCCAAGTGTCTTCAATCAGAAGAGCAGCTGTTTTTATACTCTCCAAGTAGGGTGGAAACAGGATGTGATATAGAGAGGGTGGAGAGAAAAGTGACTGGTGAAAATCAGAGTGTGACAAGGAGGGGGCAGAACAGGCGAGAATCCTATCACTTAACCACCAATGCCCTGGAGGGAGTGCTTTATGTAAATGTAAAAGTGATTTATGTAAATAGACCAAAGCTTTGAATAGGATCAGTAAATCCCAATATAGGCATACGGTTAAGCAGAAGCCAGGGGGAGGTGGCATACTACCCAACAGTGCCTGAACAAGAGAAAGGAAGTTGAGCTGTGGAAAAGGTATGTGTGAATCTTGGTATTGGTGAAATATTTGTGTATATTTTTGGTGGGTAAGGGTATCATAGACAGTCCCATAGGTTTACCTTCTCAGATGACTTTCATACTTAAGATTCCATGACCCTCTGACATACTGATCCAGACTTTTTCCAATAAGCAGCAACAGAGGCTATAGAAACTGTAGAGCTCTTTGCATTTCAGAGATCTCTTTCATATACCTTTCCTTGTAGCTTGGTCTATGGCAAGGAGAAACTCTTTGTTGATCAACTCATTTCCTCCTTCAACGGGCCACTTTTGCATGCACACTGTGTATTCCAGCCCCTGCTATCACTGCAAAGGACACAGGTGTTTGAAAATATAACATCCCTGGGGGTCGGGCAGTGGCGCAGTGGGTTAAGCGCACGTGGCACAAAGCGCAGGGACCGGCTTAAGGATCCCCACCTGCAGGGGAGTCGCTTCACAGGCGGTGAAGCAGGTCTGCAGGTGTCTATCTTTCTCTCCCCCTCTCTCTCTGTCTTCCCCTCCTCTCTCCATTTCTCTCTGTCCTATCCAAAAACAAAGCAATGTCAACAATGGCAATGATAACCGCAATGAGGCTGCAACAACTAGGGCAACAAAAAGGGGAAAAAATGGCCTCCAGGAGCAGTGGATTCATGGTGCAGGCACCAAGCTCAGCAATAACCCTGAAGGAAAAAAGAAAAAATAAATAAATATATATATATATATATATATATATATTTAATAATATATATATATATATATATATATATATATATATATATATATCATCCCTACCTACAGCAGGAGAGAGTTTCTGGTAGAGAATATTCCTTACATTTCTGAAGCCAAGAGTCCCTAATGTCACATATGCAGGATGGCTACTATGATCTCTAGCTTTCATTATATAAGTAAATAAATTGCAAGATAATTGGGGCTGGAAATGTGATTCAGTGCTAGAGTGTTTGCCTTGCATATGTGAGACTATGGCTTCTAGACCTACTGCCACACAAGAATGCAACAAACTTCAAATGCATAATAGTCCCCCAGTCTGTTTCTATCATTCCTTAGTGGGACAGGGCACCTCTGGAGAGGTGAAGTTCCTGGAGACGTTGATACGGTCATCTGCTCATGGAGTTCAGGATAGTATCATAGTAGCATTTGCAACTTCATGCCTGAAAGGCAGTAAGTTATGAGGCAGGACATAAACAGGGCCTGAAAGTAGGAATAGAGCAGGTGAGAGGAATTGCTGGGTCATAAGGAAGGTCCCCTTCTAGCCTTCTGAGCATTCTCCAGACTTCTCTTTACAGGGGTTGGACCCACTGACTTTCCACCAGCAGTGCAGGAGGGTTCCTTTGTTCTCACTACCTCTCCAGCACGTATTGTTGCTATTGTTTCTGATGTGTGACAATCTTCCATGGGTGAAGTAGTATCTCATTGTTGTCTTTGTTTTCATTTCTCTGACAATAAGTGACTTGGAGCATTTTTTCATGGTTGTTAGCCTTTTGAATCTCTTCTATATTGAATATCCTATTTATATCCTCTCCATTTTTGAATGGAGTGATTTTTTTTCTAAGTGATTAGACGTAGACCTAATGAGCTCAGTAATTCAAAAGACAGACCTAAAGAAGGCATTATAAGTTGTCTAATCAAATATTTACTACTTAGGCCTAGACACCCTCCTCTCCTACCCCTACTTCACTTCCCTCAATCACATTATCTACTTAATTAACTACACAAAAGAAGTAAGTAAAAGATATCTCCTAATCTCTCCTGACAGCAACAGCATTAGTGTCACCCTTTGATAATCTTAAAAAGAAACACTGTATACAGTTGGCCAGGAGATATACTAGCAAAAGCATACATGTTACCTAAAGGACAAATTAAAACTACAGTGGGATTCCATCTCACACCTGAGAGAAGGGCTTCCATCAACAAACCAGGAAAGAACAGGTGCTGGAGAGGTTGTGGAAGAAAAGGACTCTGCTTCACTGCTGCTGGGAATGCAGACTGGGGCAGCCCCTTTGGAAGACTGTATGGAGAGTCATTAAATAAATAAAAACGGAAGAACCTTAAGACCCAGCAATACCTCTCTTGGGCATCTATCTAGAGAATACTCAAACACTAATTAGAAGAGACATAGACACCCCTATGTTCATAGCTGTGTTATACACAATTACCAAAGAGTGGAAGCAACTTAGATGCCCATCCTCAGAAAGAACTCATAGCATATGAACTCCATGGAATACTACTCTGCAATAAAAAAAGTTGATATTGTGTCCTTCGGAACAAAATATATGGAACTGGGGGTGAATATACTTAGCTAAATAAATGAAGAGATGAAAGACAACCACCAGATGGTTTCACTTACATGTGGAATCTAGAGATCTGACTTAGATGAACTTTAAAAAAGAAAAGAAAAGAAAAGAAACAAGCAAGCAAACTGTAAGACTTGTGAGAATTCCAGTGGTGATCTTTGGGAAGTGGCAGGTTGGTGACACAGAGCTTTGGTGGTGGCTGTGGGGTGGAGCTAGACACTGTCATCTTACAATCTTGTAACCAACCATTAATAGCAAACAAAAGTAAAAGGAGCATCAAGACAGTAGTCACTATGTAGCTGTTGTTGTGCTGAAGGAGAGGAACAAATGCGGGGAAAGAGATCTCTGGCCGTCCCCTGACAGTTCAGGGTGCACAAAGCAGGTGAGGGCACTCAGCACGCAGAGCAGAGGGAGAAGCAGCCAGGGATGGAGAGCACACAGGGGAGGTGCCTGCCACCAAGTGAAAATCACGACTTCACAAAGAAAAGGTGGTTGTGTCCAGAGAGGCATAGGAGGTCAAGTGGCACCACTGGAATTAGGCTGAGGCTGAGGACACTGGGCTGTTGAGCAGGTATGACGACAGTGTGCTGGAGGCAGCTCGAGGTCTTGACAGATGAACTCAGTAGAGTAGGATAAGCCAAATTCTACTTGGAATGTGCTTAAGGAATGGAAGAAAAGTGTGGGGGTGTTGGGGGTGGAGCATAAAGGAATCCTGTGAAGTGAGATCAGTCAAAAAAAGAAGGATGAATATGGAATGATCCCACTGAAAGACAAAAGTCAAAAAATAAGAACAGGGGGTCAGGCGGTTCTTCTTCTTCTAGCGTTTGCCCTTCTTCCATAGCCAGTCAACAGCGTCAGGTTGAAAGCTGTCAGGAGCTGCTTGTTGCTGGCTTTGAAAGTGACTGGGATCCATGTGGATTCAGTCGGCTAGGAAGGATCGTCAGTTTCCCCAATGAATGGGTACTCACGGGATGCACCACGAGAAGGTCGATCCAATGCATCTTATCAGGCTGTAAAGCAGAGGGTTACTTTCACATGACATGAAGCACAAGGACCTGTGTAAAGATCCCAGTTCGAGCCCCCGGCTCCCCACCTGCAGGGGAGTCGCTTCACAGGCGGTGAAGCAGGTCTGCAGGTATCTGTCTTTCTCTCCCCCTCTCTGTCTTCCCCTCCTCTCTCCATTTCTCTCTGTCCTATCCAACAATGATGACATCAATAACAACAATAATAACCAACAAATATAAAAAAAACAACAAGGGCAATAAAAGGGGAAAAAATAGCCTCCAGGAGCAGTGGATTCATGGTGCAGGCACTGAGCCCCAGCAATAACTCTGGAGGAAAAAAAAAATAAGACGATGAACAGAAAGAAAAACACAAAGCAGAATTTGCATGGGTTTGGTGTAAAGGACTCTTGGGAGTGGGAAAGGAGGTCCTGGAACACGCTGGCAGAGGAGGACCTAGTGGGGTTTGAATTGTATATGTACCAACTACGGTATTTTACTGTCCAGTGTTAACCATTAGTCACTCCAATAAAGTAAGAAAAATATGGGGGTTGGGGAGGTTGGAGGGTCAGGAGAAGTAAATTCAAAGAGCTTTACCCTTAAGTTCTTTGTGTTTAAAGGGTTTGATATTCTAGTTTATATTATCGAAAGTTACCAAAGGCCCTGCATGTCTCTGGAAGACTCATACATGAAATACAAAGAACTAAAACCCATAAACTTGTTTAAAAACCTAATAAGGGCAGGACAGTGGTAGATAGTATAATAATTATGCAAAGAGAATCTCGTGCCTGAGGCTCTGAAGTCCCAGGTTTGGTCCCCTGCACCACCATAAACCAGAGCTGTTCTATGCTTTGGTAAGGAATAAACATGATAATAGTGATAATAATAAGGAGCCAGAAAGTGGCACATCTGGTGAAGAGCGCACGTCACAGTGTGCAAGGACCCAGTTTAAGCCCCTGGTCCCCACCTGCAGGGGGAGAGCCTCACAAGCAATGAAGCAGGGCTGCAGGTATCTCTCTGGCTTTCTATCTCTCTGTATCTCTCACTCTCTCTCTCTCTCTATCTTCCCCTACCCTCTCAATTTCTTTCTGTCTCTATTCAGTAATAAATAAATAAAAACATTTTTAAAATTTAAAAACAATTAGTAATAATAAAGTAACCAAGTGCCCTAGGACTTTGTGAAACTGTGGTGGTTATCCTGGGAGAGGAGTGTGCAGATCTGTGGTGGTGAGTGAGGTGTGAAACTATAGCCCTGTAATTTATGCCTTTGTGAATAATTATTCAATTGCTAAAAAAATAAATTTTAAAAGAGAAAGAAGGGAAGAGGGGAATCTGTGACAGCAACTTTACGTAATTCTTTTGACGTTTTTTCATAAATGTCTATAATGAAACAGAATGTTTGCTGGTAAGTATCCACAGTCAAGGACAAATTTCAATTGGTTTTAATCTTTTTTTTCCAAAGACAGTATTTATAGGAGAAAAAAAATACATTAATTTCTAAAGGTTGGAAATGATCTATTGATTGATCCATGCTGACTCTGTAATTATCTAGAGTTCTGCACTAATGAGACATCTCCGGAAATGTGACTCTCTGATCACGCTGACGAAGAGGTCGTGTTCAAAGTACTGAGAAGGGCATGACACCAATTACACAGTATGACAGAGTGGGAGGGGGCACATTTCTTCTTAAGGTTTCACTGCTCTGGGTTAACTTTTTCGGATAGAATCACAAAAGCAGAGAGAGAGAGAGACCACAACACCAAAGCTTCTTTCAATGTTGTGGGACCTGGCTTAAGCAGCACACTACCCAAAGAACTAATTTGCCAATCTGGGACCCAGTTTTTGTATGAAACAAATATATAGGATAAGAAAGGTATCAACATTAAGGTCTTGGAAGTCTTAAATAAAAAAAAAACTCCCAAGCAATTTCTTTTCTTAAACTGGACAAAGATTTCAGCCACTGAATTTTAAAACTCAGTTTAAATGTATAACCCTGAACTCATTTCAGCCACACAATATCCCAGTGATGTAGGTAAGCAGCCCCTTTGTCTATACGAGGACTGCTAAGTAAACAAAGTCTGTGGTCAGGGACTCAGCTGAGGTCCCAGTTAGGAAGGCTTAAATGGCTAAATCAGCACAGAGAACTGCAGAGTGAAATCACCAGCCTGCCAATTTGCTTACAAGCCTAGTTCCTGGGCTGATATGACTTAAGAGATTACTGGCCAGAGAACTCTCCACAGGATGGCTTTTTTTTTTTTTTTTTTTTGGATCACCGGATTCTCAAATGCATCTCAGAACTCCAAGAACAGGTGCCAAGCACCTGGTTAAGCACTCACATTACTATGCACAAGGACCCAGGTTTAAATCCCTGGTCCCCACCTGCAGAGGGAAAGCTTTGTGAGTGGTGAAGCAGGTCTGCAGGTGTCTCCATCTCTCTTCCTCTCTATCCAATAATAAATAAAAATATTTAAATCTTTTTTAAATTATCTTTATTTATAATTGAGTGGAGACAGCCAGACATTGATAGCAGAGGGGGGATAGAAAGGAAGAGAGACAGACACCTGCAGCCTTACTTCACCACTTGAAAAACTTTCCCCCTGCAGGTGGGGAGTGGGGATTTGAACCCTGGTCCTTGAACAGTGTAATGCATGTGCTCAACCAGGTGTGCCACCCAGTTCAAGTGTGGCCGCCAGTTCAAGTCCCAGGTTCAAGCCCTCACACTACCATATGTCAAAGCTGAACAGTGCTTTGGTAACGAAGGAGGAGGATCAGGAGGAGGATCAGAAGAAGAAGAAGAAGGAAGAGGAGGAGGAGGAGAAGGAGAAGGAGAAGGAGAAGGAGAAGGAGAAGGAGAAGAAGAAGAAGAAGAAGAAGAAGAAGAAGAAGAAGAAGAAGAAGAAGACACCCCGCCCCATCTCTGAAGTTACACTAGTACTTCTGCTGTACTAGACCATTCAAAGATGTCACAATGCTATCCAACTTTAAAGGAAGGGACAGAGATCCCAGCTTCCAATGACCCATTTTAAAAGAAACACAATGTCTTAAACAGAGAGGAGAAAATTAGTAGAAGGTGGTTAAGTAGTTTGCCCAAGATCATACAGTAGATTATAAAAGTGAAGTGAAGTGTAACTTCTTAGCTCCTGAATACCCTGTGCAAATCACAGTCCTACTTTCCCAGTCTTTCCCCATCACACCCCATGCTTTTCTCCATGGTGCTGACCTCCACTGATGATACCAGATTACTGGCCTACATCCTGTTCATTCTTATGGACCTACTCCAAGTATAGCATTTGATACATAATAGACACCATAAAAAATAAAAAGGTCAAGAGATGCAAACATTACCAAGAGTTTAATATTTAAAAATTAAACTCTGCCCAACCACCAACCTCGAAAAAATGGATATTATAGACCCAATGAAATGCAATTTTTGAGAAACTAAGTTTTCAAAAGAGCTGAAAAATCCATATATTTCTTTTCCTTTTTAACTACAGAAAAAAAGATGTATTTTTTTGCTTCTAAAATCAGATGGAAAGGGGCCAGACTATGGCACATTTGGCTAAGTGCACACATTGCCAGAAGCAAGGACCCAGATTTGAGTTTCTGCTCCCCACCTGTAGGGAGGAAGCTTCATGGGTGCTGTAGCAAGTATTGCAGATGCCTCTATGCCTCTCTCCCTTTCTTTCTCCTCCTCCTCTCTCAATCAAATAAAGGGGGAAAAAAGAAATTAGTGGCTGCTAGGAGTGGCAGATTCACTGTGCAGTCACCAAGTGTGAGAGTTCAGTGATCCTAAATGAGACGTTCTGGAGAGTTCTTTGGTCAGTCACCTAAGTCTTCCCAGCCCAGAAGCTGGGACGCAAAATTGGCCTGCAGGTGGTTTCACTCCGCAATTCTCTGAGCTGATTGAGCCATTTGAGCCTTCCCAACTGGGACCTCAGCAGAGTCCCTAACCAGACTTTATTCACTTAGCAAAACAGTCCTTGTATAGATGAAAGGGCCACTTACCTACAGTACCAGGACAGTGGTCCTCGTGGCAATAAATAAATAAATAAATAAATAAATAAATAAATAAAATAGTAGAGGGCCAACAAGTTCTATCTCTACTGTCAAATGGGCCCATGGCCAATTTGCAAGCCCTCAGACTATAATCAATATGACTGTTCCTGGAGGATCAGTGAGTTTATACATGTAACCCATAGAAGCCCAGGCTTGGGAGAAACTTCAGAGATAAGTTGTTTCAATTCTCTTTAATTTATTTATTTTTATATTATAGCATTACATGTCAAGAGGGGTTTGAATCCACACCATTCATTCCCACAACCAGAGTTCTGATTCTTCACTCTCCCCACTGCAATCCACCACAGTCCCCCTACGGTTGTAGACATGGGCCAACCATCATCTCTACAACTATCTGACCACATTTATACATAGTTTTCCATTTTTGTCTGATTCAATCCTCTCTTCCTCTCCAAGTCACTTATGACACCATTACTACATCCAAATGTCCCTCTCCTTTTCCTTCTCTCTCTCTGCATGCTGATAGGGCTGGAGTTCAGATCACTCTTATCTTCATCTTATCACTGCTCCTCGCTGGGAGGGTGGATCAAGGTTGTTTTGGGGAAGCAGAAAGTGGGAGTTCTGGCTTCTGTAGCTGCTTCTCTACTGAGCAAAACTTCTTAGAGAGAGAGAGAGAGAGGTATGAGGCAATGTCCCAGAGCTCCCCTTTCTATTTCACTTTATTTTATTAGTGATTCAATATTGATCCATAAAGCTACAAGATGACAGAGGTACAACTTCACTCTGTTCCCACCACCAGAGCTCTGACTTCCCAGTCCTTCGATTGGAAGCTATGGCAGTTCTCCTAAGGTTGCAGATACGGGTAAACTGTAATTTAAACAACTATCTGTCTATATTTGTATAGATCAGTCCTTTTTAAAAAAAAAAAAAAAAGTCCAATCTTCTCTTCCTTTCCAAGTCATTCCTACACCTACTACTACATCCAAATGTCCCTCACTTTTTTACTCGTCTCTCTATAATTCTTGAGAGAGTTGGAGTTCAGAGCCCTCTGGTCATCTTCCTCCTGTTATTTCTCCCCCTCTGGGAGTATGGACCAAAGTTTTTTTTAATTTTTTTTTAAGAAAGAAGACATTAACAAAACCATAGGATAAGATGGGTACAGCTCCACACAATTCCCACCACCCAATCTCCTTATCCCATCCCTTCCCCTGATAGCTTTCCCATTCTTTATCCCTCTGGGAGTATGGACCCAGGGTCATTGTGGGTTGCAGAAGGTGGAAGGTCTGGCTTCTGTAGTTGATTCCCCGCTGAACATGGTTGTTGACTGGTCAGTCCTTATTCATAATAGCTAAAACCTGGAAGCAACCCAGGTGTCCCACAGCAGATGAGTGGCTGAGAAAGCTGTGGTATATATACACAATGGAATACTATGCAGCTATTAAGAGCAATGAACCCACCTTCTCTGACCCATCTTGGTCAGAGCTAGAAGGAATTATGTTAAGTGAGCTAAGTCAGAAAGATAAAGATGACTATGGGATGATCCCACTCATCAACAGAAGTTGAGAAAGAAGATCAGAAAGGGAAACTAAAAGCAGGATCTGACTAAATTGAAAGTAGGGCACCAAAGTAAAAACCCTGTGGTGTGGGGAAGGGTAGATATGCGGCTTCCTGGGCCTGCAGGGGGGGTGGGGTGGGGGGGTGGGATGGGTCACAGTCTTTTGGTGGTGGGAATGGTGTTTATGTACACTCCTATTAAAGTGTAGTCATATAAATCAATAGTTAATTAATATGAGAGGGGGAAAAATTGACTGTATGGACCAAAGTTTTTATGGCATGCAGAAGGTGGGAAAGAAAGTACTAATGTTGTTGATCCCTCCTTGCAGTCACTGGTCTCAGCAGGATATGCAGTAGTCCATGCGACCTCCCTCTGCCTTCCTCTTCAAGGTCATCCCTCTTATATGTGCACTTTCCTCAAAGCCAGGTATAATTCAATCCCCAGGTATCCTGGCTCTTCTGCTTCCAATGTCCTTGTCCCTGCATCCTCCAGAGTGATCTGTATCTTTCCTCATCCTTCGGTCTCTGATCAACGTCCACTCCATCTGCGCAGCCTTCCCTGATTCCCTTGCCTATGCCCAGTCAGACCCAAAACTAAGCTCACTGCCTCCTTCTCTGTGCTTCCCACTGCCCCAGATGTTGCAGCCTGAAGAACAAAGGACTTAGGATCCCAGACTGAGGCATCAGACTGAATACCAAGACCAAGACTTAGTTGTGTGTTATCCAAACTTGCTTGGTCTCTGATGTCCTTATCTACACAAGTAGAAATATTGTAAACCTCGAAGAAGTGAATCATGCTCATTATCACTCATTTTTATATATTTTAATATATTTTAATTTAATTATAAAATGAAAACGTTGACAAGACTATAGGATAATAGGGGTACAATTCCACACAATTCCCACCACCAAAACTCTGCATTCCAACCTCTCCCTGAAAGCTTTCCTGTTCTTTTTTGTTTTATTTCTTGACTCTTTTTAAAATTTTATTTATTTATTGAATAGAGACAGACAGAAGTTGAGAAGGGAGCGGGAGATAGTGAGAGAGAGAGACAGAGAAACACCTGAAGCCCTGTTCCACCACTTCTGAAGCTTTCCCCCTACAGGTGGGGACCAGGGGTTTGAACCTGCATCCTCGTGCACTGTAATGTGTGCACTTAACCATGTGTGCCAATGCCTGTCCCCCAGATTTCTTGTTCTTTATTCTTCTGGGAGCATAGACCCAGCATCATTATGGGGTGCGGAAGGTGGAAGGTCTGGCTTCCGTAATTGCTTCCCCACTGACATGGGCATTGGCAGGTGGATCCATACTCCCAGCCTGTCTCTGTCTTTCCCTAGTAGGGCAAGCTCTGGGGAAGCGGGGCTCCAGGACACATTAGTGGGGTCATCTGTCCAAGGAAGTTAGGTTGGCATCATGGTATCATCTGGAACATGGTGGCTGAAAAAGAGTTTAAGATATAAAGCAGAACAAATTATTAAATAATCATGAATAAAAACAAGAATATAGCGGATGAAGATTTGTCTCTGTTTTGGAAAAATCTAGCAGGTCTATTTTAGGTCTATTCCAATGGGCCCGTGACTTTACTAGTTTCTGCCTGAGCCTGACAGCTAACATGCTGGAGGACACAAATTATTGTCTGGGGAGATGGTGTCAAAGTTGGAAAAAGGACTAGAAAGCTGGATCAGGGAAGAAAGTAGCTTCCAAATGTGGGAAAGGCACATAAATATTGTTGACTGTAAGCCCCATCAATTTGATATGGAGCCCATATTCAGCACAAGAGTCTTTGCATTCCTGCAGGTCTGAGCTCGCATTCTGTGGTCAGAGTTAGGAACTTCCAGGCTGCACTAATTTTAGAACCCATCTTCCTCAGGCAGTAGGTAGACTATGTTGCCCAACCTCCATTTGGAGAATGGAACATTCCCTATCACTTCTGATCCACATTAAGGGCAAGGTCCTATAGGGGCCCACAGAGAGGTCCATTATGTTGTTCCTGATCCAGATGACCAGTGTCAGCAGAGAGAGGGGTATGTTAGAGGTCTAGGCCCATCATATCTGTGGGAAGCTCAGGACTCCCTGACTAGGGCCCTAGGTGATGAGGTGGCCTAGTAGTAATCAAAAGAGCCATCACTGGGAGCCAGGCCATGGTGCAATGGGTTAAGCACACCTGGTGCAAAGAGCACAGACAGGCATCAAGATCCCGGTTCAAGCCCCTGGCTCCCCACCTGCAGGGTGTTCGCTTCACAAGTGGTGAAGCAGGTCTGCAGAGGTTTCTCTCTGTCCTATCTGATAACAACAGCAATAACAACAACAATAATAACAACAATAAATGACAAGGGCAACAAAAGGGGAAAATAATAATTTAAAAAAGAGCCATCATTAAAGTATGCTGGTCACTTGCCCTTATCCAGCTTTTGTCATCCTCACTTTCATTTTATGTATTTATTATAGATAGAGACAGAGAGAAATTGAGAGAAGAGGGGTAGATAGAGGGGGGAGAGACAGACAGACACCTGCAGTTCTGCTTCACCACTCATGAAGCTTTCCCCTTGCATGTGGGGACCAGCGGCTTAACCAGTTGCATCACTGCCTGCATGATCACTCAAGATACCTGTCACACACTAAGTAAACATGTCTGTCTCCATTGTTAGTTTTCTTCCAAGTAGCTCACAAATACAAGTAAGGTAACCTTCTGACTTTTCTATCCAGACATGAAAAATGTTATATATATATATATATAAAGTTAAATTGTGGATTACAGAAATCAGGCTGGATAGAAACCTCAGAGATCATTTGGTCCAACTCAGTTTTAACCACACTGGGACAATATCATTGTGACTTGGAGTGGATGTCAGAATACACCATCCATGCGAGTGAAGAAATCAAGGCAAAACTAAGTGGCTTTCAAACTCCTCAACTTCCTTGAGAAACAGGTATGAAACAAGGACACAGAACCCCCACTTCTAGATAAGAAACTGAAATATAGGAGTAGTGTGAGGGCCAAAAGTTCACATAGGCAGCAAGAAGGGCTAGTTCCTAACAGACCTCCTCCAAGTTATCATGTCAGCATCTAAAGACCAGGAAGTTGTTTGGGTCACAAAAACCGTTCTTGTGGGAAATGGCTGTGGAGAGATAAACATGAGGTTATGAGAACAAAATCAATGAGGTAATGCTTGGGATTTTGTTGTTGTTGTTGTTGGACACCATTTAGTGTGAACAATCATTTTCTTTACTTCCAGAAAAGTTTTCTAAAGAGGACAAAGAGCCATCAAGGAAGAAAGCATGGTTTCATACAATGTAAGTCTGCAGCCAGACAGACATCTGCTCAAACCTGCCCTGTCTGTCACTAAGGATAATAGGAATCGATTTTTTGACCTTGAAGAATATCAATTTTATCTACAAAGTGGGGTGGTGGTAAGGCCTCCTCTCTGTGGCTGTCACCTTGATATAGAAGATGTATAAAAAAAAAAAAACTTTCTGTAAATAGCTATTGTTGTATTAGAGCTGGTTGAAATCTGTAAAAGCAAAAAAGAGATAGACAACACTCGCAGAGGTGGACTAGAGCACTAAAGAGTTAGTGCCCAAAGGAAAACTGGATTTGGAGGTGGACTAGAGCTGGGAAATTGTGTAGATGCAGTCACATCCACCATGTTGCCCCCTCAGGGCATTGTCAATTCCCCACAAGAGTTGATACTGTAATCCCAGAGTGCCTTATTTACTCCTCCCCCTTCCCATTCTCTCCAGAGCTGTGATCCTATCCCTGAGGGCCTTGTTTCCTAGCCAATCACATCCTGATTTTCTCCCATAAAAGCCCTTCTTCTTCCGCCCCTCACTCTCTCACCCCCTTCACCTGCGGACTCAGAGAAGGGTTGCTGTGCTTAGCAGGAGGCAGCCATTTTGCTAGCAGAAGGTAGCCATTTTTATAGTTCCACGCCTGAACCGCTGCACTCTCACTCAACTCTGAGGTGCCTTCGGGAATAAAGATTTGTGTTCCCTCTCCGCTCAGATCTCCTCTCTCTCCTCCATGGCGCAGCCCGACAGACTAGCACTAAAGAGTTAGTGCCTAAAGGGAGCCTGAATTTGCTGAGCGCCTGTGATGTGCCCGGATCTGTGCTAGCTTCCTCCAGATATTCCCTCCTATCTGTGCCCTCTTTCCCACAGAGAGCAGATAGGGCACGCACAATATGTCATATGATGGCATAAATGAACAAAATCATTTAACCTTCAAAGTATAGTTAAATAAATAGCATCATTTTCATCTGGTATATTTCAATAATAATAGCTTTGATGTGGTGGGTGGGGAGGAAGGAGTAGGAAACCACACCCCCAAAGTCATATAATCAGCCATGGAAGACTCAGATAATCCAATAAAGTTTCTCTAAAAAAGTGTTTTCAGTTGAAAGCCAAAGTATCAACAAGTTGTAGCTAAGGCAAGAGCTACTGGAGCGGTTGAGCAGGAAGGAGCCTGGTGTGTGAGAGGAGCAGAGGGGACTGTGGGCCAGAGCACAGACACAATGGTCTGGGACATACACGGAGAGCAGAGTGAAGGCCAGATCTACTAGGCAATGATAGACTTCAGTCAAGACTTTTGATTTTAATTTGAGCATAAAGGGAAAGCCTCTTAAGCTGAGGAGAGATATAATTCAGGTTTCATCTTGGTGCCACCATGTCCAGAAGTCTCCCCTCCCCAGAGCCCTGCCCCACAGGGAAAGATAGAAACAGGTTGGGGGTATGGATCCACCTGCCAACACCCATGTCCATCAGAGAAGCAATTGCAGAAGCCAGACCTCCCATCTTCTGCTCTCCATAAAGATTTTTGGTCTTTTCTCCCATAGGCATAAAGAATGGGGAAGCTTCCAATAGAGGGGATGGTACATGGAGCTCTGGTGGTGGGAACTGTATGGAATTATACTCTTATTATCTTTCAATCTTGTTAATCATTATTAAATGACTGAAACTTTTTTTTATTTTTATCTTGGTGACATTTCAGTTAAAATCTTGTACTCTAATATCACGAAAGCCCACTCCAGAATTGATCTGACTTGGCCCTGGAATGACAGCAATAAAGATGGAACAAAGTCAGTATTCACAGAGACCTTTTGTGCTTGGACAAAGTAGATAGTGCAAAGAGACCTGTGTGGAGGGTAAGAAAACCTCAAAGATGAGATTTAGCCTACTGGTCAGAACCTTTTCCTGAGACTGTCAAAGCTAGAGGAACAAAGCAGATAAAGAAAAGATCAAGGAAGTTGAGCCATAGCGCAGCAGGTTAAGCACACATGGCACCTGGTGATTGAAAAGAGAGTTAACATATGAAGCCAAACAATTTGTTGAGCAATCATGAATCCCAAGCTTGGAATAGTGGAGAGGAAGTGTTAGGGAGGTACTCACTGCGAACTCTAGTGTACTTCTGCTTTCAGGTATATATTCTGCAGTAGTTTATGGATATGTGTGCACATAAGCTCTCTCTCACAGAAACTGGTGTATATCTAGGTTATGGGACTTTGTTAGAAAGTGAACTACCTGAGATGAAATTAGAGTGTACTATTAAAGGAAAGGTCTCACCCGAGTAATGAAGCTGAAGGGTTGTCATTCCACATGTGATGTCTCTGGATACATTCTGAGGTGAAGCATGTTGAGGTAGCAATCGTTGCTTTGGTTAGGTTGTGATCGGCAGATGCAATGTTATTTGGTTTGGATTGGGAGATGCATACGGGAAAGTGGGCCCTATCCAGTTTCCAGATGCCCTATCCAGGTTCCAGATGCCACCAGGATGCTGGCTAGGCTTCCCTGGATTGAAGACCCCACCAATGTGTCCTGGAGCTCAGCTTCCCCAGAGTCACACCCTACTAGGGAAAGAGACTGGGGGTATGGACCGACCAGTCAATGCCCATGTTCAGCGGAGAAGCAATTACAGAAGCCAGACCTTCTACCTTCTGCAACCCTCAACGACCCTGGGTCCATGCTCCCAGAGGGATAGAGAATGGGAAAGCTACCATGGGAGGGGGTGGGTTATGGGGATTGGGTGTTGGGAATTGTGTGGAGTTGTACCCCTCCTACCTTATGCTTTTGTTCACTAATCCTTTCTTAAATAAAAAATTAAAAAAAAAAAAAAAAAGCACACATGGCACAAAGCACAAGGACCTGTGCAAGGATCCTGGTTCGAGCCCCCGGCTCCCCACCTGCAGGGGAGTCGCTTCACAGGTGGTGAATCAGGTCTGTAGGTGTCTGTCTTTCTCTCCCCCTCTCTGTCTTTCTCTCCTCTCTCCATTTCTCTCTGTCCTATCCAACTACACGACATCAACAACAACAATAATAACTACAATAATAAAACAACAAGGGCAACAAAAGGAAAAATAAATATTTTTAAAAACTAGAAAAAAAAGAAAAGATCAACAATCTAACAGAGGCATGAAATACTGTAAACCTTGTGTGACATCCAAGAGTAGATGTTGGATGGGACAAGTGAAGCCAAAGTGCTGCTAGGGACTCGACTTGGGAAGTCCCAACATGGGGAGGGGACACAATGAAAACTAACAAACACAGAGACTCTTTCTGGCTTAGAATGGAGGGTGGCAGTGAAAAGAAGTGAGAGTCAGGCTAAGATATGAGCAGTGCCAATTCCTGGGGTAAGGAGGAAGAGGAAGTGTAGGAGGAGAAAAAGAAGAAATAAGCAGTGATCAGGGAGGAAAGCCAAGCAGGTTTGGAGATGCTTCAAAGGGGAGGAGAGGGAGCTGGTATTGATGGGGTGGGAGTGGGGCAGGAGGTGGCACACCTGGTTAATTTCACGTTAAGATGCTCAAGGACCCAGATTCTAGCCCCCGGTCCCCAACTGCAGAGGGAAAGCTTCAAAAGTGGTGAAACAGGGCTGCAGGTGTTTCTCTGTTTCTCTTCCTCTCTGCCCTGCCAGGAGCCATTTCTCTGCTTGATAGATGATAAGCTTTGAGACAACGGAAGCCCTCGAGACAAGTTTCATTTCCCCTGGGCAGGCCATTTTTCCCTCAGGTAGACCATTTACCAGAAACAGTGACACAACACATAGTTGTGGTAGCAAACGTGATTTCATCCATTGTATGTTGCAAGGAACATTCCCCCTTTGAAGATTGCTCCCCCTCCTCCTCCTCCAGCACTTCCCCCTCCTTCCCCAAAGCCTTATAATGCCTGTGTTCACAATAAAATTTTACAGTTTGATCAGAAACTTGACTTGCTGTCGTTCTTCGTGTCTCGTGCCCCTATCATTTCAGGTTTCATTGGGTTCCTAGCCCCTGCTCACCGCCCTGCTGGTCGGGGCATTCTGCCCTTTTCCATTTCTCTCTGTTTATATCCAATAATAAATAAATAAATAAATAAATAAATAAGCAAACAAACTGGTACTGACTCATGCATAGACATCTAGAATTGGAAGATGAGGTGGGATTCAGGACGATAACTCAGCATGTCAGATCATAGAACTGGTATGACTAAGGCCCCAGAGGTCTCGTTTCCATTCCCAGTGTTACTGTAGATCAAAGATGATTGGTGCTCTGATATCTCTCTCTCTGTGTGTCTCTCTCTTTCTCTCTCTCTCTCTCTCTCTCTCTCTCCTACTCTCCCTCTCTCTAGCCCTCTCCCTCTTCTATTAATAAAACTTCTTAAAAAGAGAGAGATAGAAAGAGAGAGAGAGAGTCAGGTGGTAGTGCAGCGGGTTAAGTGCGCTTGGAACCAAGCACAAGGACCTGAGTTAAGGATCCCGGTGCGAGCCCCCACCTCCCCACCTGCAGGGAAGTCGCTTCACAAGCGGTGAAGCAGGTCTGTAGGTGTCTATCTTTCTCTCCCCCTGTCTATCTTCCCCTCCTCTCTCCATTTATCTCTGTCCTATCTAACAACAAAGACATCAATAAAAACAACAATAATAACTACAACAACAATGAAAACAACAAGGACAACAAAAGGGAAAATAAATAAATATAGAAAAATTAAAATATAAATTGGTGTATTGCACCAAAGTAAAAGACTCTGGGATACAGATCCAAGAAGGATGACAGAGGACCTAGTGGGGGTTGTATTGTTGTATGGAAAACAGGGAAATGTTATGCATGTACAACTATTGTATTTACTATTGAATGTAAAACATTAATTTCCTAATAAAGAATTTTTTGTTGTTGTTCAACAAATGGTTTTAATTTACCATTTACACCTGGACTTTTGTTCTTGGGGAATCTTTTTTTAATTTATTTTTTATTTAAGAAAGGATAAATTAACAAAACCATAGGGTAGAAGGGTTACAACTCCACACAATTCCCACCACCCAATCTCCATATCCCATCCCCTCCCCTGATAGCCTTCCCATTCTCTATCTTTCTGGGAGCATGGACCCAGGGTCGTGGGTTGCAGAAGGTGGAAGGTCTGGCTTCTGTAATTGCTTCCCCACTGAACATTGACGTTGACTGGTCGGTCCATACTCCCAGTCTGCCTCTCTCTTTCCCTAGTGGGGTGGGGCTCTGGGAAAGCGGAGCTCCAGGACACATTGGTGGGGTCTTCAGTCCAGGGAAGCCTGGCCAGCATACCTGATGACATCTGGAACATGGTGGCTGAAAAGAGAGTTAACATACAAAGCCAAACAAATTGTTGAGCAATCATGGACCCAAAGCTTGGAATAGTGTAGAGGAAGTTTTGGGGGGTACTCTCTGCAGACTCTTGTGTACTTCTGCTTTCAGGTTTATATTTTGCAATTGTTTATGGATACCTGTGAACATATGCTCTCTCTCTCTCTCTCTTACAGAACCTGGTGTATATCTAGAAAGTGTTAGAAAGTGATCCACCTGGGATGGAATTAGAGAATACTATGAAAGGAAAGGTCTCACCCGAGTAATGAAGCTGAAGGGTTGTCATTCCACACCTGAAGTCTCTGGACACAGTCTGAGCTGAAGCATGTTGGGGTGGCAACCATTGCGTTGATTAGGTTGCGATAGGCAGATGCAATATTATTTGATATGGATTAGGAGAGGCATGCGGGAAAGTGGGCCCTATCCTAAGGTTCCAGGACTGGGAGAAATATAGGCTCTATAGTGGAGATGTGAGGTTCCTGCTGTCTTAGGCTTCCAAAAGACAATCGATAGTTAATGTTATCATCACATTGTTTGGTAATTGGGTTAACTTTGAAAAGTCCTTTTGTTAGGGTTTGCTGTATAGTACCCAGTATCTTGTAAACAGCTGTGCCACTGATTGCCTCTGATCTACTTGGTCTAGGCTTTTGAGAGAGTCTGCATATCAAATACACAGCCTATATATTAAAAAGACTCAGTCTGTGTTTCAAAAACTTCGAGACATACAATTAATTTTCCCCCTCTCATATGAATTAACTAGTGATTTATATGACTACACTTTACTAGGAGTGTACATAAACACCATTCCCACCACCAAAAGTCTGTGTCCCATCCCACCCACCCACCTCCACCCCCCACCTGCCCAGGAAGCCGCATGTCTACCCCTCACCACAGGGTTTTTACTTTGGTGCCCTACTTTCAATTTAGTCAGATCCTGCTTTTAGTTTCCCTTTCAGATCTTCTTTCTCAACTTCTGTTGATGAGTGGGATCATTCCATATTCATCTTTATCTTTCTGACTCGGCTCACTTAACATAATTCCTTCTAGCTTTGTCCAAGATGGGTCAGAAGGTGGATTCATTGTTCTTGATAGCTATATAGTATTCCATTGTGTATATATACCACAGCTTTCTCAGCCACTCATCTGTTGTTGGGCACCTGGGTTGCTTCCAGGTTTTAGCTATTATGAATTGTGCTGCTATGAACATAGGAGTACACATCTCTTTTTGGTTGGGTGTTATGGAGGTCTTGGGGTATAACCCCAGGAGAGGAATTACTGGATCATATGGAAGGTCATGTCTAGCCTTCTGAGAGTTTTCCAGACTGCTCTCCACAGAGGTTGTACCAATTTACATTCCCACCAGCAATGCAAAAGTGTTCCTCTGTCCCCACAGCCTCTCCAGCATTTGTTGCTGCTGTCCTTTTTGATGTATCCTTCTTATAAGAGTGAGGTGGTATCTCAATGTTGTCTTAATTTGCATTTCTCTGACAATCACTGACCTGGAGCAGTTTTTCATATGTTTGTTAGCATTTTGGATCTCCTTTGAGGTGAATGTTGTGTTCATATCCTCTGCCATTTTCAGATGGGGTCATTTGCTTTTTTTTGTTCTAAGTTTGCTGAGCTCTTTATATATTTTGGTGATTAGTCTTTTGTATGATGTATGGCATGTGAAGATCTTCTCCCATTCTGTGAGGGGTCTCTTTGTTTGTTTAATAGTTTCTTTGGATGTGCAGAAGCTTTTCAATTTGATGTAGTCCCATAGGTTTGTTTCTGCTTTAGTCTTTCTTGCAATTGGGTTTAATTTCACCAAAGACGTCCTTGAGGTATAGGTGAGAAAGTGTTTTACCAATGTTTTCCTGTAAGTATTTGATTTTTTCTGGTCTAAAATCCCGGTCTTTGATCCATTTGGAGTTGATTTTTGTTTCTGATGAGATAAAGTGGCTTAATTTCATTCTTCTGCATGTTACAACCCAGTTTTCCCAGCACCATTTATTGAAGAGAGCCTTCTTCTTCCATTTAATGCTTTGGGCCCCCTTATCAAAGATTAGATGTCCATAGGTGTGGGGATTTATTTCTGGGCTTTCAATTCTGTTCCACTGGTCTGTGTGCCTATATTTGTTCCAGTACCATGCTGTTTTGATGATGATGGCTTTATAATATAGTTTGAGATCTGGGAGTTTTATTCCTCCATTTCTGTTTCTTTTCCTCAAGATGGTTTTGGCAATTCTAGGTGTTTTCAGGTTCCAGATACATGATTGTAGTGTGTGTTCTATTCTCTTAGAGAAGCTTGGTGGAAATTTTTAAAAAATTTTAAAAAGAAATATTTAAAAAAATTAAAATATATATATATATATCAAGCAATTAGATCAACTGTCTCATGTTCATATGGGACTCTGTGGCCCAGGTAGGGGAAGTGGCTTGCCCAAAATCACATAACTGGATAACCTCAGAGGAGAACTTTCTAACAAAGTCTTTCTAACAAAGACTGAAAACTGGAGGCCCAGTCAGTGGTAAGGGTCTCAGTAAAGAGGAAACTCTTAGCTCTAAAGATGTGGCGTAGAAGACTCAGAGGTAGATCCCTGAAGTATAAGGCATCACATGACAGACTCTGCTTTCACTAGCACATAAAGAAAAACAAGATCTGCAGATGCAGAAACAGGATGGTGCTGGTAAGCAACAGACAGCTGCACTAAGCCACTGACTGTGAGATACACTGCAGACATTTCTTGCTGCTGCTCTCTCATGATGTCAGGAATTTCTTTCAGTCTAACATTCAGTTTCTCTGTGTCCTCCCATGGGTAAGGAGTTCATGTCCATCCGAGGGGAGAGTCGGTCTCACTGCTAGGTTATTGTTTTCATTGTTAGAAAGTTCTCTGAGGTTATCCAGAAAAAAAATAATGATAATGGGTTCAAGGGATATGCAGTGGCATTCCTGCTTCAGTGCACATGTTACCATGCACTAGGACCTGGGTTCAAGTCCCTAGTTCCCACTTGCAGGGGGAAAGCTTTGAAAGTGATGAAGTATTGCTATAGGTTTCCCTCTGTCTTTTCCTCTCTGTCCCCTTTTCCTCTCAATTTCTCTCAGTCCTGTCAAGTCAACATAAACACACCCTGGTTCCAAGATATCCCAAGTGGAAGGTAGACGTCTCTACATTTCCAGGGTCTAATGAGCAGACAGACTGTGCATGGCAAGCCCCTCCATCCCAGGAACCAAGATGTGTGGGCCAGGCCTCTGTACAGTGACTTGCAGGGCCGAGCTGAAAGCCCTTTGGTAAACAGTATCTTCATAACTTCCCTGAGAGACAAGTAGGTGAGGCAATCTGGCCCCAACACTTGGAGGGAAGCAGAGACTGATAAGGCCACTGAGAAAACCTGCAGAGCTGAAGTGAAGACTTCAGAGCATTTGAGGAAGAGACCAGACACTTCTTACACTTTTCTTCCTTCTCTCACCACTTTTTTTTTAATTTTTATTGATAAAAAGGAAACACCCCAGACAATACCTTGGATCCAACTGCATGTCAGCTGTCAGGCTCAGGGAAAACCTAGTAAAGTCGCAGGCCTCTTGGAACCTACCTAAAACAGACCTTCTAGCTTTTTCCAAAATGGAGACCCCAAATCTCATCTGCTATATTCTTTCCTTTAGGTTCCTGATTATTTAATAATTTGTTCCACTTTTTATCTTAACTCTTTTTCAGCCACCACGTTCCAGATGATACCATGATGCCAACCTGACATCCCTGGGCATATGACCCCACCAATGTGTCCTGGTGCCCCATCTTTCTAGAGCCCTGCCCCCCTAGGGAAAGAGAGAGAGAGGCTGGGAGTATTGAACTGCCAACACCCATGTTCGGTGGAGAAGCAATTACAGAATCCAGACCTTCCACCATAATGATCCCATACTCCCAGAGAGATAAAGAATAGGGAATCTATCAGGGGAAGGGAAGGGCTATGGAGTTCTGGTGGTGGGACTTGTGTGGAGTTGTACTTCTCTTATCCTTTGGTCATGTCAGTACTTCCATTTCATAAATTAAAAAAAAAAAAAAAAGCCTTACTCAGAAACATGTTATTTTGATCTCAAATGTATGTCGACATATATTCTGCTATGGTTATAAAAACATGACTGAAAGGCAGAGCCAAGACGGCAACTTTGGAGCCACAACTACCCTGAGCTCCAAGAAGCATCAGCTTGCAAGCCTGGATTCTCTGGATAAGGTAGGATACCAGGATATCTGTAGGAGGGTGAACACGGGCTGGTCAGAGTGACACCAAAATACAGTCCCATAACTCACTCTTGGGCTGACAAACGTAGGCCAGGGGGATAAAAAAAATTTTTTTTTATTATTTCTGAGCTCACCCTCCCACCCCAGAACCAGCCTCCAGGGGCTGGACAGTCGCTTCTAATAGGTTTCCCACTAAGCTATTTTCTTTACCAAGATTACTGGCTCACCAGTGGTGTCAATCCAACCTTCTTCCTTTATGTTTAATTTCTCTCCCTTTTTTTTTAAGTGGCTGGAGCTCTATTTGAGTGACAAAATACCTGACCAATGTGAGCCTCATCCCTGCCTGAAAAAGACTACCTGGAGTTCTTTGTTTGTTTTTGGATACTTTGTACAATTGACTGTCTTTGTTCAAGCTGCCTCTAACCAATCTGGAGTGTTCCAAGCTCCAGACTAACTGTTAGGGTTTTTTTTAACTCTATTTTATCTTATTATTATTATTTACATGTGTCCCTTTTCCATCCACCCTCTTCAGGTTGACAAAATTGATAGTTGTTATTTTTATCTTTGTCAAGTGACTGGGTGTCCTATCCATTGTGAGAGGAATGTGTCTATCTCTTCCTCCTCCTTCCACTCTCCCATTTACCTCCTCCTAGCTAAATTTAAAAAAAACACTCTTTCACTGCATTCCTTTTCCATTTTCTTTCTTTCTTTTTTATTATTCTTTTCTTCCTTCCTCCTTCTTTTGTTTTCTGAATTCACTGATAAATGCTTGTGAATTATTTGGGGGAAAAATCTGACTCAGAGTGGATTCTGTGTGAGTTCTCTCTACATCCCTTTCTCCTCTTCTATCCCTAGAATTTATAGTGAACAGTAGATTTCCATAATTCTTTATTCTTGCTTTCCCTCTTTTCCTTTCTTTTTCTTTTCTTTGGTTGCTATTTTTTCTTAAACTGGAGGTATTTGACTAACTGGTATTGGTTGGACTGCATCAATCCTTGATTTAGTTACTATTGTTGTAATTTCTAAGGTTGGAGACTGCATTTGTCATAAAGGTCTTTAGTATAGTGCAGACTGTACTAAAAACACAACAACTGAAGAACAACAGAACACAAAATTAAAAACAAACCAATAAAAAATAGTTAAATCAAGAGCAAATAAAACTGCTACCACAATGAATCAAGACAGGGGCCTATACGAAATTCCAAATCAGTCAGAAGTAACCATAGATAACAAATTACAGAAGTCAGACCTTCCACATTCTGCATCCCACAATGACCTTGGTTCCATAGTCCCAGAGGGATAAAGATGGGAAAGATATCAGGAGAGGGTATGGGATACAGAGATCTGGTGGTGGGAATTGTGTGGAGTTGTACCCCTCTTATCCTATGGTTTTGCTAATCTCTCTCTCTCTCTCCATATATATATAGTCAGTACTCAAAAAAGAAATAAAAGTATGCAAGCAATAATAAACCTAATAATCACAGAAATGAAGACAACTATGGAGGAAAGGACTATTATAATTAGGGAAACAACAGATGAAATCCTCAAGAAAAATACTAGCTACCTCGATGTAATTAGAGAAATGAAAGCTGCAATAGCTGAGCAAAAAGATCAATTATCAGAACAAGCTAATACTATAACTGAACTGAAGAAAGAATCTGAGGGAAGGGAAAGCAGATTAACAGAAGCAGAAAACAGAATTAGCTAGAGGATGAGCTAGAAAAAAAATAAGAAAGAGGTAAAATAGCTCAAAAAGACATTCAGAGACACTGAAAACAACAACAGAGACATATGGGATGATCTCAAACGAAGTTATATTTGTATAATTGGCCTACCAGATGAAGAAAGAGAGGAAGGGGAAGTAAACATTTTAGAGGAAATAATGGAAGAAAACTTTCCAGACCTAAACAACAGAAAGGACATTAAGATTCAAGAGGCCCAAAGTGTCCAAAACAGAATCAACCCAGACCTGAAGACACATCATAGTTACAATGAAAAGAAGTAAGGATAAAGAAAGTATCCTAAAGGCTACAAGAGAAAAACAAAAAGTAACATACAGGGGAAAACCCATAAAACTATCAGCAGACATCTCCACTCACACTTTAAAAGCCAGAAGAGAATGGCAAGATATCTATCAAGCCCTGAATGAGAAAGGGTTTCATCCAAGGATAATATATCCTGCTAGACTTTCATTCAAACTAGATAGAGGGATCAAAACCTTCTCAGACATACAACAGTTAAAGGAGGCAACCATCACCAGCCTGCCCTCAAAGAGGTACTAAAAGACCTCTTATAAATAAGAACATCACTATATTTGCCATATGTCAGAGAAAATAAAAAACTGTTGAATAATGGCCCTACAATACATTCAATCCATGATATCTATAAATGTCAATGGATTAAAATCACCCATTAAAAGGCACAGAGTGGGAGAATGGATCAGAAAACACAACACAATCATATGCTGCTTACAAGAATACCACCTGACCCAACAAGACAAACACAGACTTACAGGGAAAGGATGGAAAACTATCATATAGGCTAATGGACCTCCAAAAAGGCAGGAACAGACATTCTAATCTCTGACAGCATAGATTTTAAATTAAATAAAGTAATAAAAGATAGGCAAGGCGTTACATAATGATTAGAGGATCAATCAACGAAGAAGTTTTTTTTAATTTTTTTTATTATCTTTATTTATTGGATAGATACAGCCAGAAATCAAGAGGGGGTGATAGAGAGGGAGAGAGACATAGAGACACCTGCCACCCTGCTTCACCACTCATGAAGTTTTCCCCTGCAGGTGGGGACCGGGGGCTCAAACCTGGGTCCTTGCACATTGTAATACGTGCGCTCAACCAGATGCGCCACCACCCGGCCCCCAATGAAGAAGTTTTAACAATTATTAACATCTATGCACCCAATGAGTAAGCATATAAATACATCAAATGCCTATTGAAAGAACTACAAAAATACATCAGTAGTAATACAGTAATAGTCTTCTTCTTCTTCTTCTTCTTCTTCTTCTTCTTCTTCTTCTTCTTCTTCTAGCATTTGCCCTTCTTCCGTAGACAGTCAACAGCATCAGGTTGAGCCTGATGTAAAGTTTCGAGACCTCCTTTGAATCTGGAGAGGTGGTTGACTATGTGGGTCATAGTCTGTCTGTAGCCACAGGGGCAGTTCGGGTCATCTCTGGCTCCCCATCGGTGGAACATAGCGGCGCACCAGCCATGGCCTGTTCGATAGCGATTGAGGAGAGCCCAATTATAACGTGCTAGGTCAAAGCCAGGTTGACGCTTGCAGGGGTCTGTGATGAGGTGTTTGTTCTTTACCTCAGCTGACTGCCAGCTCTGTTTCCAAGAGACTGGAACAGAGAAGTTCAGTGTAGGCGTAGGGGACCAGATTGGGTGACGAGACGTCAAGCGTTGAACAGGGTGGGCAAAGATATCCGCTTATATTGGCAGGTCCGGTCGAGCGTAGACGTGGGAAATGAACTTAGATGATGCCGCATCCTGACAAATACCTGGCGGGACGATGTTGCCAAGAACTGGCATCCATGGAACCAGGGTGGAACGGATGGTTCCAGAAATTATCCTCATGGAGGAATATAATTTGGAATCGACCAAGTGGACATGGGGGCTACGGAACCATACTGGGGCACAGTATTCTGCGGTGGAATAGCATAATGCCAGAGAGGATGATCGTAGTGTGGAAGCGCTCACGCCCCATGAGGAGCTGGCCAGTCTTGCAATGATATTTCTCTCACCCACCTTTGCTGAATCCACATGGATCCCAGTCACTTTCAAAGCCAGCAACAAGCGGCTCCTGACAGCTTTCAAGCTGTTGGTCCTGCTCTTCGAGTCCTCCAACTTAATGTTGAGGGGCTGTCCTTTGCCAAACACGTTCTTATTGGTCAATTGGCGATTCAGTATCAGGCAGATGTTATATTCCTACAAGAAACACATATAGCAGTCGATGAAGCTGCTCGATTCACCATCAGTGGATTCGATTTAATATGCTATAATCTCCATCCTAAACATGGCTGAGCCATCTACACCAAATCGTGTCTTGCGGACGTTTACCATACGGCCTCTTCGACCTTCTACGACTCCATTACTATTGGAACTATTCAGCTCGTCAACATATATAAGCCTCCCAGTGCCTCATGGGATAATGAGGTCCTGCCTAGCCCGAATCACCCAGCCATTTATGTTGGAGAATTTAATAGTCATCACCAAGACTGGGGATATTCCTCCACTCGTGCTGACGGCTCTATCTTAGCTGACTGGGCTTCAGTGAATGACCTCTCCTTATTATACGATCCCAAACAGCCAGGCTCTTTTCACAGTGCTAGATGGAATAAAGACTCGTCACCCGACCTGTGCTGGATTAGCACAGTCAACGGCCAAGCCTTTCCCGCTACAAGACAAGTTCTCAAGATCTTCCCGCACAGTCATCACCGTCCAGCTATCATCCACATTGGTCTCCAGCTCCCACTGATTCTGTGCTCAGAGAAACTAAGATGGAACTTTTGGAAAGCAAACTGGCGTCTGTTCAGTGATCTTACCAACAAATCTATTCCTGCAATTCCAAGTAACTCTATCCCCTCTGAAGATTCCTACAGGTGCTTCCGCCAAGCCATCTTCAAAGCAGCTTCCCAAGCCATTCCTCGTGGGAGACGTGCTAACTATACGCCTTGTCTTGATGCTGAATGCGAGCAACTACTAAAGCAGTATGATGAGTCGGGTGATCCAGATGTGGCTGACCATCTCATTGCCTCCCTGGATGCAGCACACCAAGCCCGCTGGCAACAACGCACAGAAAGTCTGAACTTTACCCACTCAAGTAGGAAGGCCTGGAAGCTTCTTCACAGACTGGGTGCCGGTAGCCAACCCCCTCCCGTCTCCCATCCTTCCGTATCTCCAAACTCAGTGGCCAGTCACCTAACTCAAGTTGGACGTGCTAAGATCGACCCAGTCTGGAAAAGAGAAATTTCCCACGAGTGGTCATCCCACTTCTGGTTATCTTGTCCATCTCCAAAACTCTCTCCCTTTACACTGTCTGAACTGGAAGATGCTTTGAAGAGGGTTAAACCGGGAACAGCTGTTGGCTATGATAACATCACCCCAGAACTCATTCTTAACCTGGGTCCCATGGCAAAGAAGTGGCTCGCTTCATTCCTGTCCCACATCTTGGAATCTGAGTCTATGCCCAAAGTTTGGTGTCGTGCGAAGATAATAGCAGTTTTGAAACCAAAGAAAGACCCAACACTGGCCGCCAGCTATAGACCAATTTCTCTCCTCTCCGTGTGTTACAAACTCCTTGAGAGGCTGCTTCTGTCACGTTTTTCTCATCTTACAGAGAAATTCCTATCACCCGCCCAGGCTGGTTTCCGACCAGGAAGATCTACCTGCGAACAAGCCCTGGCCCTCTCAACTTACATCGAAAATGGATTCCAGAAGAATTTAAAGACGGGTGCTGTCTTTGTTGATCTCACAGCAGCCTATGACATGGTCTGGCACCGTGGTCTCCTAGTCAAGATCTCAAGATGCCTGCCTCCATGGGTGGCCAACACTATATCGTTTCTTCTCCAAAACAGAAGTTTCTGGGTACATCTGGGTGACAAGTCTAGCAGATGGAGACTTGTCTCAAGTGGCCTCCCCTAGGGCTCTGTTCTGGCTCCTACGCTATTTAATATTTACATCAATGACCTCCCAGAAACTTCTTCAAGGAAGTTCATCTACGCCAATGACATCTGCTGTGCAACTCAGGCATCCAAGTTCGACATCCTCGAGGAAACACTCACGAAAGACATGTCTCTGATATCTGATTACTGTAAAAAATGGCAAATAATCCCTAGCACTGCAAAAACGGTATCATCTGTTTTCCATCTACACCATGCCTTGGCCTCGCGTGAGCTTAATGTGCAGCTTGGCGATACAAGAATCCGGCATGAAGCCCAGCCAGTCTATCTTGGCGTTACTCTCAATCGCACTCTGTCATTTCACAAACAGTAATAGTGGGAGACTTCAACACCCAACTCTCACACTTAGACAGACCAACAAAGCAGAGAATCAACAAAAGAGAATCTTAATAAATTAATAGATGGACAGGCTAGACCTCCTGGACAGTTTCAGAGTCCTTCACCCCAAAAAACTGGAATAAACATTCTTTTCAAATCCACACAGCACCTCCTCAGGGATAGACCACATGTTAGTCCCCAAAGACAGTATCAACAAATTCAAAAGCATTGAAATCATCCCAAGTACCTTCTCAGACCACAGTGGAGTAAAGCTAACATATAACAACAAAAAGAAAATTACTAAAAGTCACAGAATTAGGAAACTCAAAAGCATGCTGCTTAAGAACCACTGGGTCAGAGAGTCACTCAAGCAAGAAATTCAAATGTTCCTGGAGACGAACGAAAATGAAGACACAAATTATCAAAATATTTGGGACACAGCTAAAGCAGTATTGAAAGGGAAACTTATAGACATACAGTCACGTATTAGAGAACAAGAAAAAGCTCAAATAAACAACCTTACTGCATGCCTTACGGACTTAGAGGAAGAAGAACAAGAGGACCCTAAAGCAAGCAGAAGGACAGAAATCACTACAATTAGATCAGAAATTAACAACATCAAAAATAAGAGAAACATACAAAAGATCAATAAAGCCAAATATTAGTTCTTTGAAAAATTAAGCAATATTGACAACCCCCTAGCCAGACTCACAAAAAAAAGGAGAATACCCAAATAAATAGAATTGTAAACTATAGAAGAGATATCACAACTGACAACACAGAAATCCAGAAAATCATACAAAACTTTTACAAAGAACTATACGCCACCAAGCTAGAGAATCTGGAAGAAATGGAAGAATTCCTGGAAACATATACCCTTCCAAAATTGAACCAAGAAGAACTACAAAATCTAAATGCACAGAAAAATAAACAGGAACACTCTTTTCCACCTTCTGTTAAACCAACATCACCCTGATACAAAAAGTAGATAGGGACATAACAAAAAAGGAAAATCATAGACCAATATCTCTGATGAACATAGATGCCAAAATAGTAAACAAGATCCTGGCCAACCAGATACAACAGAATATCAAAAAGATTGCTCATCACGACCAAGTGAGATTTATCCTAGGAATGCAAGGCTGGTTCAACATACATAAATCAATCAATGTCATTCACCACATCAATAAAAGCAAAACCAAAAACCACACGATTATCTCAATAGATGCAGAGAAAGCCTTTGATAAAATGCAAAACCCATTCATGTTCAAAACACTACAAAAAATGGGAACAGATGGAAAATTCCTCAAGATAGTGGAGTCTATATATAGCAAACCTATAGCCAACATCATACTCAATGGACAGAAGCTGAAAGCATTGCCCCTCAGATTGGGGACTAGACAGGGCTGTCCATTATCACTATTGCTTTTCAACATAGTATTGGAAATTCTTGCCATAGCAACCAGGCAAGAGAAAGAAATCAAAGGAATACAGATTGGAAGGGAATAAGTCAAGCTCTCATTATTTGTACATGATATGATAGTATACATAGAAAAACCTAAAGAATCCAGAAAAAAACTACTGGAAGTTATTAGGCAATACAGCAAGGTGTCAGGCTACAAAATCAGTGTACAAAAATCAGTGCCATTTCTTTATGCAAACACTAAATCCAAAGAAGATATCCAGAAATCACTCCCATTCACTGTTGCAGCAAAATCAATAAAATACCTAGGAATAAAGGCTGACCAAAGAAGTGAAAGACTTTGTAGACTGAAAACTATGACTCACTATACAAGGAAATAGAAAATGGTATCAATAAATGGAAATACATCCCATGCTTATGGATTGGAAGAATTAATATAATCAAAATGAATATTCTTCCCATGGCCATATACAAATTTAATGTGATACCCATCAAAGTTCCACCAAGCTTCTTTAAGAGAATAGAACAAAAATTACAATCATTCATCTGGAACCAGAAAACATCTAGAATTGCCAAAACTGTCTTGAGGAAAAGAAACAAATGGAGGCATCATACTCCCAGATCTCAAACTATATTATAAGGCCATCAATATCAAAATATCCTGGTACTGGAACAAAAATAGGCACACAGACCAGTGGAACAGAATTTAAAGCCAAGAACTAAACCCCCACATCTATGGACATCTAATCTTTGATACAGAGGTGAAAAGTATCAAATGGAGAAAGGATGCTTTCTTCAATAAATGGTTCTGGGAAAACTGGGTCAAAACATGCAAAAGAATGAAACTGAACCATTATATCTAACGAGAAACAAATATCAACTCCAAGTAGACCAAGGACCTGGATGTTAGACCAAAAACTATCAAATACTTAGAGGAAAACATTGGTGTAAAACTTTCCCACCTAAATCTCAAGGACATCTTTAATGATACAAACCCAATTGCAAGGAAGACTAAAGCAGAAACAAACCAATGGGACTACATCAAATTGAAAAGCTTCTGCACAGCCAAAGAAACTATCACACAAACAATGAGACCCCTCACAGAATGGGAGAAGATCTTCACATGCCATACATCAGACAAGAGACTAATCAACAAAATATACAAAGAGCTCAGCAAACTTAGTAACAAAAAAGGTAATGACCCCATCCAAAAGTGGGCAGAGTATATGAACAGAACATTCACTACAGAAGAGATCCAAAAGGCTAACAAACACATAAAAAATTGCTCCAGGTCACTGGTTGTCAGAAAAATGCAAGTAAAAACAACATTGAGATACCACCTCACTCCTGTGAGAATGGCATACATCAAGATGGACAGCAGCAACAAATGCTGGAGATGCTGTGGGGACAGAGAACCATTCTGCAATGCTGGTGGGAATGTAAATTGGTACAACCTCTGTGGAGAGCAGTCTGGAGAACTCTCACAAGGGTAGATATGGACCTTCCATATGACCCAGTAATTCCTCTCCTAGGGATATACCCCAAGGACTCCATAACACCCAACCAAAAAGATATTTGTACACCAATGTTCACAGCAGCTCAATTCATAATAGATAAAACCTGGAAGCAACCCAGGTGCCCAACAACAGATGAGTGGCTGAGAAAGCTGTGGTATATATACACAATGGAATACTATGCAGCAATTAAGAGCAATGAACCCACCTTCTCTGACCCATATTGGATGGAGGAAGAAGGAATTATGTTAAGTGAGCTGAGTCAGAATGATAAAGATGAGTATGGGATGATCCCGCTCATCAACAGTAGTTGAGAAAGAATAACAGAAATGAAAACTAAAAGCAGGATTTGACTAAATCTGGAGTAGGGCACCAAAGTAAAATCTGGTGTGAAGGTGAGGCTGGATATTCATCTTCCTGGGGTGAGAGGGGGGTGGGGTTGGGATGGGACACAGTCTTTTGGTGGTGGGAATGGTGTTTATGTACACTCCCATTAATTTGTAGTCATATAAATCACTACTTAATTAATATGAGAGGGGAAAATTGATCGTATGTCTCAAACTTTTTAAAGCACATACTGATTCTTTTTAATACATAAGCTGAGTCTTTGATATGTTGACTCTCTCATAAGCCTATACCAGGGAGAACAGAAGCAACCTGTGGCACAGCTATATACAAATGATGCCAAAGGGCATAAATTATGGTGATGTTATATATGATACAGAAAATTCTAACAAAGGGATTTTTTTTTCAAATTTAACCCAATTACCAAATAATGTGATTATAGCAATAAATATCTATTGTCTTAAACCCAAGACAGCAGGAACCTCCCATTTCCTCTATAGAGCCTATATTTCCCCCAGTCTTGGCACCTCTAGGGTGGGGTTCACTTTCCTGCATGCTTCTCTCAATTCATACCAAATGATATTGCACGACTGACCCCAACCTAATCAACACAACGAATACCACCTCAGCATGCTTCACTTCAGACCCTGTCCAGACACATCAGGCATGGAATGTCAACCCTTCAGCTTCATTACTCAGGTGAGACCTTTCCTTTTATAGCTTTATCTAATTCCATTCTAAGCAGTTCACTTCTTAACAAAGTCCCAAATCCTAGATATACACCAGGTCCCGTGAGACAGAGCATATGTTCACATATATCCATAAGTTAGGGCAACATATATACCTGAAAGCAAAAGTACACAATAGTCTGCAGTGAGTCAGTATAAAGTTCATAATGAAATACTGTTTACTTAAGACTTAGTATCCTCACCAACTTCCTATTATACTTCCCTCACTCACTCCAAAGCAAGGACTGAAAAAGCTGAATTAGGGCAAGAGACTGGCATACTTTAAGGATGACTCTTTAGTCACTATCAGGCCACCCCATCAGCTGGGGCCCTATTCAGGGAGTCCTGAGATTCCCAAACAGACATAATGGGCCTAGTCCTCGAATAAATCCCTCTTCTGAATGTTACCAGTCATCTCTATCAGGAACAACACAAAAGACCCCTTTGTGGGCCCTCATAGGACCTTGCCCTCAACTTGGATCAACAACAGTAGAGAATGTTCCATCCTCCAAAGGGAGGCTGGGCAACATACTCTATGCTACACCTGAGGAAGGTGGGTCCTGATATTGGGGTAGCTTGGAATGTTCCTACTGATGACCACAGAGTGTGAGCTCAGATCTAGAGGGATGCAGAGGCCACTTAGGCAGCTTAGAGGCTCCTAAGATGAATATGGGCCTCAGATCAAATCAAATTGATGGGGTTTATAGTCAACAATATTGATACCCCTTTCCCATATTAAGAACTACTCTCTTCACTGATCCAGCTTTCTGTTCCTTTTCCAGCCATGACATCATCTCCCCAGACAATAACTTGTATCCACTTGCATATCAGATTTCAGGCTCATGGAAAGAAAAAAAAAAAGAAAACTAGTATAGCCACAGGCCCTTTGGAATATAATTAAAATATGCCTACTAGCTATCTTCAAAATGGAGGACCTACCCCCCCCCAACTCTTCATCTGAACTATTCCAGCCTTTAGTTCCATGATTGGTCAACAGTTTGTTTGGCTTTGTATGTTAACTCTCTTTTCAGCCACCAGGTTCCAGATGCTAGCATGATGCTGACCAGACTTCCCTGGAAAGATGACCCCACCAGAGTCCCACCATACTAGGGAAAGAGAGAGGCAGTCTGGGAGTATGGATCAACCTGTCAATGCCCATGTTCAGCAGGGAAGCAATTACAGAAGCCAGACCTTCCACCTTCTGCATCCCACAGTGACCCTGGCTCCATACTCCCAGAGGGATAAAGAATAGGAAAGCTATCAGGGGAGGGGAAGGGATACGGAGTTCTGGTAGTGGGAATTGTGTGGAGTTGTAGCCCTCTTATCCTATGGTTTTGTCAATGTTTCCTTTTTATAAATAAAAAAAAAGAGAAAAAAAAACCTGACTGAGACTTAGGAAGTGAACCATCTGGAATGGAAATAGAGAATCCTATGAAAGGAAAGATCTCTCCCGAGTAATGAGGGTGAAAGGTTGACATTCCATGCCTGATGTCTCTGGACACAGTCTGAAGTGAAGAATGCTGAAGTGGTACTCATTGCTTTGATTAGGTTAGGATCGGTGGATGGAATATCACTTAGTATGAATTGAGAGAAGCATGGAGGAAAGTGAGCCCCACCCCAGAGGTTCCAAAACTGGGGGAAATATAGGTTCTATAGAGGAAACAGAGGTTCCTGCCGTCTTAGGGTTTAAGAATACAATAGTTAGGGGGTCGGGCGGTGGCGCAGTGGGTTAAGTGCATGTGGCGCAAAGCGCAGGAACCGGCGTAAGGATCCCGGTTCGAGCCCCCGGCTCCCCACCTGCAGGGGAGTCGCTTCACAGGCGGTGAAGCAGGTCTGCAGGTGTATATCTTTCTCTCCCCTTATCTGTCTTCCCCTCCTCTCTCCATTTCTCTCTGTCCTATCCAACAACGAATTGCGTCAACAAGGGCAATAATAATAACCACAACGAAGCTACAACAAGGGCAACAAAAGAGGGGAAAAAATGGCCTCCAGGAGCGGTGGATTCATGGTGCAGGCACCGATCCCAGCAATAACCCTGGAGGAGGAAAAAAAAAAAAAAAGAATACAATAGTTAGTTATTGCTATAATCTCATTATTTGGCAATTGAGTTAACTTTGAAAAATACCCTTTTTTTAGGATTTGCTGCATCATTCACAACATCACCATGATTTTTGTCCTTTGATATTAGCCACAGGCCCTTTGGAATATAAGTAAAATATGCCTACTAGATATCTACAAAAAAGAGACACACACCCCCCCCTTCATCTGCACTATTCCAGCCTCTAGGACCATGGTTAGTCAACAATTTTTTTGGCTTTATATGTTAACTCTCTTTCCAGCCACCAGGTTCCAGATGCTAGCAGGATGCCAACCAGACTTCCCTGGACAGAAAACCCCACCAATATGTCTTGGAGCTCTGCTTCCCCAGAGCCCCACCCCACTATGGAAAAAACTAGAGGCAGGCTGGGAGTATGGATCAACCTGTCAATGCTCATGTTCAGCAGGGAAGCAATTACAGGAGCCAGACCTCCTACCTTCTGCATCCCACCATGACCTTGGGTCCATACTCCCAGAGGGTTAAAAAGTAGAAAAGATATCAAGGGAAGGGATGGAAAATGGAGTTCTGGTGGTAAGAATTGTGTAGAGTTGTACCCCTCTTATCCTATGGTCTTGTCAATGTTTCCTTTTTATAAATAAAATAAAATAAAATAAACCTGATTGAATTGTCCAATAAATGGATCATTCTCTGAATGGTTCTAAGGATCAAAAAAGAAAGAAAGGAAGGAAGGAAGGAAGGAAGGAAGGAAGGAAGGAAGGAAGGATGAAAAAGGACTTAACTCTTCTGAGACTTAATTTTTCTCTTCTGTGAAAGGGGATTATTTATACTTGCTACCTTAACTGGATTTGAAGCATGGATCAAGATGCCCTACAAAACAATTACAACTATCAGTTCTGCATAGTCAGTTCTGTTACAGCTCCTATAAAAACATGAATTTGTTCCAGGAACAAATAGCTTACTAGGGAACACCATGGGCGTCATGCAGATGTTCTGCTCAATCGTCTGAGACTGGAGCAGTGAGCACCACTGTATGCACCCAACAGAACCAAAGCATGTGGGTGTACACAAGACTTGTCTGAGACATCTGTGGCCTCTGAGTTGGAAACACAGGATGTGTGATGATCACACCCATCTGTGTTTGATATCATCACTCTTCACCTGACTTCACAGAACCTTCCCAACACTGCTCCCACACTACAACCTGACAGCTACTCAGACCAGGGGACTGTAAGTCTAAGGGCATGTGTCATCTTTATTTCAGCCTTTCAGCAGTGGCTAGCCATTTAATGTGCAAAACTATGTGACTATCTCATTGCATACTCTCCATATAAGTGTACATATACGTGTGTCCTTGAAATTGCAGTACACAGAAACCTGCTTTATATATTTGTACAAATCTGTATGGGGATAAGTCCACACAGAAAGTTTCTGAATGTCTTCTCCCTAATCCCACTTCCCACGGAAACCCTTTGCCCTTACTGTGTGATTTTGCGCAGCACAGTGCTTCAAGAGAGCCTGCACAGTGTGCCAACAGAACTGGACATACTAAACAATCCACATGCCTTCAGTTCTTAGTGACTCAGTGAGATGGATGCTGTCCTTGTTCTCACATGGTAGTTACGTGGTAAATGACAGCTATTTCTGTTACTAAGAATAGAGATTTGGGGTCTCCATGTAGGAAGCAAGTAGAAGACCTAAAAGAACACCATAAAGTACCCAATCAAATAGTTTCTACTTAGAACTAGATACCCTCCTCACCTACCTCCTATTACACTTCCCTCTGTCACTCCAAAGTCAATCTTATCGGACAAAGCAAGGACAACAGCTGAATAAGGACAAGAGGTTGGCATACTTTAATGATGACTCTTCAGTCACAATCAGGCCACCCCATTATCCAGGGCCCTAGTCAGGGAGTCCTGAGATCCCCACACAGACATGATGAGCCTAGACCTCTAACAGATCCCTCTCACCCCAGTAATTGGCTATCTCCATCAGGAACAACATAATGGACCCCTTTGTGGGCCCCTATAGGACTTTGCCCTCAATGTGGATCAGCAATGGTAGAGAAAGTTCCATTTTCCAAAGGGAGGTTGGGCAACATATTCTACCTACTGCCCAAGGAAGATGGGTCCTGAAATCAGTGCAGCCTAGAATGTTCCTAGCTGTGGCCACAGAATTCGAGCTCAGACCTACAGGGGTGCAGAGGTTACACAGGTTCTTGTGCTGAATATGGGCCCAAGATCAAATCTTTGGGGTTTACGATTAACAATATTTATATATTTCCCGTATTTGGGAGCTACTCTCATGTCTATGCATTTCTAGCACAGGAGTCTGTGTAACCTCTGCATCCCTGTCAGTCTGAGCTCACATCCCATGATCACAGTTAGAAATGTTCTAGGCTGCACTCATTTCAGGACCTATCTTCCTCAGTAGAGGGACAGTTTCTACCATTGTTGTTCTACATTGTGGGCAAACTCCTGTGGAGACCCACAAGAGGTTTTTTTGTTTTGTTTTGTTTTAATCTTTATTTATTGGATAGAGACAGCCAAAAATTGAGAGGAAATGAAATTATAGAGAGGGAGAGAGACAGAGAGACACTTGCATCCCTGATTCACCACTTGCAAAGCATTCCCCCTACAGGTAGGGACCAGGGGCTAGAAACCAGGTCCTTGTGTATGGTAAAATGTGTGCTCAACCAGGTGTGACACCACCCAGCCCCTCACAACAGCGTTTCTTATCTTTAGAATCCTGGCTGTTAAACAACTTATCCTGTTTTATATCTTACTGTATTTCAGCCACCAAGTTACAGATACTATCATGACACTATCCTGACTTTTCTGGACAGACGACCTCACCAACGTGTCCTGGAACCTCCCCTCCCTAGAGCCCTGCTCCCCTAGGGAAAGAGAGAAACAGGCTGGAGGTGTGGGTCCACCTTCCAACACCCATGTCCAGCAGAGAAGCAATTACAGAAGCCAGAACTCCCACCTTCTGCACCCGATAGAGAATTTGAGCTCATACTCCCAGAGAGATAAAGAATAGGGAAACTTCCAGTGAAGGGGATAGGATATGGAACTCTGGTGGTGGGAATTTTGTGGAATTGTACCCCTGTTACTTCACAATTTTGTTGATTAGTATTAAATCACTAATGGGAGGGGAATAGAGCCATTAGGAGGTCCCCTGTCAACAAGGGTGGCACTTCACCTTACTGACAGTCAAGCAGCTTAATGGTCATCAGCTGGTTTTTGTTTGGGTGGTGTGGCCCTTCCACTTCTCACAGTCTCCAGTCTGGAATCATTCTGCCAAGGAGACCTAATCAGAGGTCTCAGAGAGCCAGCACCCCAGCTGCTGTTTACCCACCAGACACACTAGGCAAGTCCAAGGCCTGGCTAGTCCCTCCTGTTCAGCCCTAGAGCTCTTCAACTGTCCTTCCTCAGTGACTCAGTGCCTTCACTCACACATCAGCTGATCAATTTGCTAGAGAATCTCATTACAACTCAACCATGGACTACTTTCTATAAAATCTGCATGGTGACTTGTGGCCCAAATGTCTGGACCACGTGTCACTTCCTGCCCTGTATTCTCTGTGGGAAAATCCAAAATGAGTCATTGGAAGATTCATGCAGTGGATTGCAGTGTGTTCCAGAGGTCTTGCTAGGTCCCTCCATTTCCACAAACCTCCATCCTGGGTAGCTTTGTTGTGAGAGCTATGGTCATGTTATGGAAAAAAATATACCCGCGGCTCCATGTGTTACAGCACCGACTGTTACAGCTCAAGAGTTATACAGCTTCAGCTGTTACAGCTACTGTTGCAGAAGATCCGAAGAAAGAGTCTGAAGCCAAAACTGCGTGGAGGGCAGGGAGATACTTTATTAAACCGGTGGAATCTAGCTTCTGCCACCCAGATGCCTCCTCTGATTTAGAAAGCTGCTTATATACCCTTCAAACTGCTTAACTGTTACAGGGTGGTTTTGTATCCACATTTTGATTGGTTACAAGGTGGTTACAAGGTGCACCAATCAGGTAAACCAAAGGATGAAGTAGATTGGCCACTTTCCATACCCAATCCAGACTGCCAAGATTCAAGTGCATACAATTTAGTTAGCTGAAAGATTCATCCTGATTGGCTGCATTTAGTTGGCAGAAAGATTCATCCTGATTGGCTACATTTAGTTGCCAGAAAGATTCATCCTGATTGGCTACATTTAGTTAGTGAAAATATCTATCCTGATTAGCTACATGTAGTTGGTGGAAAGATTCATCCTGATTGGCTACGTTTAGTTAGCGAAAAGTTTTATCCTGATTGGCTACATCTATAGTCCTCTAGGTTTACTGAAATGCAGGAGCAGTGGCCCCACCTCCAGTCCTCCACAAAATTGGTGAACATTCCAATTAATTGAGGGCAGTTGGAATAAGAGTACAGAATTGGGGTGATAATTTGATAATCCTGTGAGACACTGTTAAAATCACTGACAATTTGGTTTTTAATTTTTTTAAGTTTTTCTATTTAAGGAAGAGAAGAGGAGGAGAGAGGAGGTGGAAGTAGAAGTTAGGCTGAGAGATATCTCACTAAAGAAAGTGACTATGCACATAGTCCGGTTTGGAGCCCTGACATCATATGGGAGTACCACAGCACTTGGAGACAATTCCGGTTCTAGCTTCACCTGTCTTTCTCTGTGTCTCTAATCTGAATGCTAAAACCAGCCAAGCTTGTGCAAGGCAGGAGCTCCTGCAAAAAGGAAAGAAAACGGAAGCAGCAACAGAAGCCACAACCCAGGCTTCCATTTGCTCCTCTAACATTAAGTTTTATTCAGCCCTCTTAACTGATCAGTCTAACCCAGGAAAGCATTTCTTGACTGCCTGCTACATAAGCATTTACATGCTTACTTCTTTTGCAGCAGGAGCTAAGGAGGAAATGGCTCTGATACCAATCAATTTCACAAGAGGTGTATTTTTTTTTTCATAATGCAACATAATAATACTGCATTTTCTCAGCTTTGTCAGGAAGTAAGTCATGAGGAACCTACATACCATGACTTTGGGTTTGATTCTTAGCAAATCAGTCTCCAGAACTCCAAGGTTCAGTGTCACACCACAAGGGTGACTATCCCAGACTTCCATATGCTGCATCAAAAGACAGCAAATGTACTGAGTGCTACAAATGCATTTTGTCTAAACTCCCAATAGCCCTTGGAAAGAAGAAATGTTTTGCAGGCTTTCAAAGAAAAAGAATTCCAGAAAGCATTAGAAGGAGGAGGAGGCAGAGGAGGAGTAGGAGGAGGGAGAAGAAGAAGAAGAGGAAGAAGAAGAAGAAGAAGAAGAAGAAGAAGAAGAAGAAGAAGAAGAAGAAGAAGAAGAAGAAGGGCCTTCCATTTCTTAAAATGGTCTCCATTTTGATGTATTGCACCAAAGTAAAAGACTGTAGGGTAGATGGGGTACAGGTCCTGGAAAAGGATGACAGAGGACCTAGTGGGGGTTGTATTGTTATGTGGAAAACTGATAAATGTTATGCATGTACAAACTATTGTATTTACTGTCGAATATAAAACATTAATCCCCCAATAAGGGGAAAAATAGTCTTCATTGACTGTTGACTAGCCAACCAATTTGACTAAAATATTCTAATACATAGCTTTAGTTGCATTTATCAAATTAGTGTTCATCTTCCTCCTCCCTCTTCATCTCTATCCCCCACCCCCTTCCTTACCCATTCTAGTCAGAAAAATATCCCTAGGTCTTTTCTCTTGTTCATTTCAGAATGTCAAAGTCATTGCTGAAAACAATGTAAGTCCCTTTGGTGTTAACAGCCAAGTTTCCCTACTGGAAACTCAGTAGTGATCTCAGGAAGGTTACAGCCGAGGACCCAGCACTACAGCCTTCTCCTAACTGGGTGCCTGGCACATGGTGGCCATTCAACAAGTGCAAGTGATGCAGGAATGACTGAAAGTCAAGGTCACTGCTCTCGAGCCATGCTGTGTCCATGACTCTGCCCTGAGCTGCTTCCTCATTGTCCTTTACTAGATCTTTTATGATCTGTTTACTTCCTCCTTCTTCATTCTCACCACCTCATCTACCCCCTTTCTAGCCCAGCAGTAGTGCCAAGCCAAACAAATCCTTATCAAATAACGAGTTCTCAGATTGCCCTGCCTTTGAACATACCATTTCCTGCGCCCCGTGGCCTGGCCCATCTGATTGGCATCTCTACCCAGAGTCACCTCCTCTGAAAGCCCTCGTTGCTGCTCATCACAGTCCAGGCTCTCAGCCCTGTGCCATTCCTGTTTGTGCCTGAATTAAGGAGTTTTGTGGCTCTGACCATTTCTAACTGAGAAGAGCTTCTGTGCTGACAGGAACTGCTAGTGTGTACATCAGCTTCAACAAAATAAAACAGGAAAATATCAGAAATAAGGGTTCCATTGTAATTTATGAACCTGAGTTGCTGATCTGAGTAGTAAGTCTGTGCAGCAGAATTGCACCAGGGTATATGAGGTGCTATTTTGTCAATGGAATCTATTACTCATTCAATTATTGTTAACAGAGCCCTAATTTTGTACACCCTCTTCTGAAACTGTGTCTTTCAGAAGGGAATAATTAGTCTCAGCTATAAAACTGGTCTCTTTCTCCCTGTCAGTGGTGACTTTAGGTATCAATAAGTGACCTGTTTCTAATCTTGACATACGAGAAGAAATCTGGTCAGATGAGCCAGAAAGGAGTTCACTCTCTCACAGTGTCCCAAAAGAGTACTTCCCCTTCTTCACTTTCCACTTTGCTGACAACTGCTGTGGCCAGTCATGATGCCTGGGACTGTGGCTGTCATCTTGTCCCAAGTAAAGTTTCATGAGTTGAGACAAAAGAGTGGGAGTATGGAAAAAGCTGGTTCTTTGGGGGCTTATTGAGATTTAGAGTCAAGAAGACTGAGGTCTCACTACCTCTGTGAACAGCAAATACAATCTTGTATTTTCTCATCTCGTTCAAATTAAAGCTGGAGGGGTCTGGGTGGTAGTGCACTGGATTAAGCACACATGGTGCTAGTGCCAAGGACGAGCACAAGGATCCCAGTAAGAACCCCTGGCCCTCAACTGCAGGAGGAGTCACTGCACCAGTGGTGAAGCAGGTCTTCAGGTGTCTATCTTTCTCTACACCACTCTGTGTTCCCCTCCTCTCTCAATTTCTCTCCATCCTGTCCAATGACAACAATAACAACTACAACAATAAAGAACAAGGGCAACTTCCAGAGGCAGGGCTAGGGAGCAGCAGCTGCTGCGTTTCTCTCCTCTCCTCTCCCAGGTCAACTAAGAATACCAAAGGGGATCACCTAGGACAGCAACAAGACAGGACTAGAACTATTTCAGGAACCCGCCAAATCACTGGTGAGTGCAAACACATGTGGCTCCTGGTCAGAGAGGAGCCTAGGGAGAGATGAAGTGGCTGGGAACAGTCCAGAAGTTTGCCAGTTGAGACAGCCTCCAGTCTGTTTCACCAACAAAAAAAAAAAATGGATGAAGAGAGGAGAGGACTCCCCTAAGTCTCACCTAATGCAATTGTGAGTTCTCCATTGCTACTGCCTTCAGAATCGGGAGCAGCAGTGGGGAGGCCCTGTGCTGACACCAGGGAACAGAGGACTACCGAGGAAATTCAGGAGAAGACTTATAAGTGGGTGGCCTAGTGGTAGGGCTGTGATAGTCTCTTTGCATAACCATTATTTTATCTCTCCCCCACCCTGCTTTATCTCTTGGTCAGGAGTCAGTGATTAAGCTAAGTAGCCTACTTATAGTATAAAGCCTCAGATTCCCATAGCCTACAGGGAAGAAAAGGCACAGAAGAGGCTTTTAAGCCACTGAGCTCCAACTCAAGGATTAAAATAATATTGAGACAACTGTCAATTTTCACAACTATGAACCCTTTAAGTACTTTACTTAGACACAAGTCAACCCAGGCAACAGTGAACAGTAATTTGAAAAGTACTAAGAGAGGGACCTCATAACATGCTATATAGAATGGACACACCAACAAGAAAAAGTATTGGAGAAATGAACCAGGACAACAGTCCAGCTAAAATCCCCCCAAAGGGTGAAGCACAAAATAATGAGATCAACATTCAAATACTAGTTGAAGAAATAATCACAGGAGTGAGTAAAGAGTTTGAAGAATTGTCATCAAAAATGCAGAAACAACAAATGAGACTCTGGAATAAAACACCAGTTACCTCAAGTTTATTAGAGAGATTAAAGCTGAAATAGCAGAGCTAAAAACACAATTAGCTGAACAAACTAAAATAGTAGCAGAACAGGGTAACAAAATAGATGTACTCCAGAAAACAGTAGAGGGGACAAAGAATAGAATAAATGAGGCTGAAGACAGAATTAGCAAGATCGTGGAAAAATTAGAGACAACTAAAAAAGAAGTAAGAGATCTCCAAAAGAGATTAAGAGATACTGAAAACAACAACAGAGACCTATGGTATGACTTCAAAAGAAATAATATAAACATTATTGGCTTATCAGAGGGAGAAAGGTAGGGAGGGGATGAAAGCATTCTTCAGGACATAATAGATGAGAACTTCTCTAGTCTAGACAGCATCAAAGACATAAAGGTTCAAGAAGCCCACAGGGACCCAAACAAAATTAACCCAGACAAAAAGACACCAAGACACAACATATTTAGAATGGAAAGGAATAGGGATAAAGAAAAGATCCTGAAAGTTGCAAGGGAAAAACAAAGAGTCACCTACAAAGGAAAACCCATAAGATTAGCAGCAGACTTCTCCACACAAACACTACAGGCCAGAAGAGAATGGCAAGATATCTATCAAGTGCTCAATGAGAAAGGTTTTCAGCCGAGACTACTATATCTTGCTAGACTGTCATTCAGACTAGATGGAGGCATCTAAACCTTCTCAGACAAGCAACAGTTGAAACAACCACCTATCATCAAGCCTGCCCTGAAAGAAGTTCTGAAAGGTCTCCTATAAACAGTCAGACCACCATAAATATGCCATCTATCAGAACACTCTAAAACTCTACAAGAATGGTGTTAAAATATCTTCAATGTTTGATATCAATAAATGTCAATGGCCTGAATTCAAAGAGTAGGCAGATGGATCAGAAAACACAACACAACAATATACTATCTACAGGAAACACATCCTAACTCAACAAGACAAACACAGACTCAAATTGAAAGGATGCAAAACTGTCATACAAGCCAATGGCCCAAAAAGAAGGGAACAGCTATTCTCATATATGACATGATAGACTTTAAAATAGATAAGATTAAAAAAGATAGGAATGGACACTACTTAATGCTCAGAGGATCAGTCAATCAAGAGGACTTAACAATTATTAACATCTATGCACCCTATGAGAAACCATCTAAATACATCAAACAACTTCTGAAAGAGAGACAGCAATATATTAACAGCAACACAGTAATAGTAGGGGACTTTAACACCCCACTCTCTCAGCTTGACATATCACCCAGGCAGAATATCAGCAAAGACATGAGGGAGCTAAATGAGGAGATAGATAAGCTAGAACTATTGGACATTTTCAGAGTCATTCACCCCAAGAAACTGGAGTACATATTTTACTCAAGCCCACGTGGGTTATTCTCAAGTATAGACCATATGTTAGGCCACAAAGACAGCATCAGCAAATTCAAGAGCATTGAAATCATCCCAAGCATTTTCTCAGACCACAGAGGAATTAAACTAACACTTAACAATCAACAAAAGATTAGGAATGGTCCCAAAATATGGAAGCTCAACAGTACACTACTTAACAACTACTGGGTCAAAGAGGAAATCAAGGAAGAAATCAAAATGTTTCTAGAGTTCAATGAGAATGAAGACAAAAGCTATCAAAATATTTGGGACACAGATAAAGCAGTAATGAGACAGAAGTTCATAGCCATACAAGCACCCATTAGGAAAAAAAAAAAAAAAAAGCACAAATAAACAACCTGATTGCACACCTTAAAGACCTAGAAGAAGAAGAACAAAGGAACCCTAAAGCAATCAGAAGGACAGAAATAACTAAAGTTAGGGCAGAAATAAATAACATTGACCATAGGAAATCCATGCAAAATATTCACGAAAGTAAATGTTGGTTCTTTGAAAGTGTGAACAAATAACACCCAACCAAAAAGAGGTGTGTACTCCTATGTTCATAGCAGCACAATTCATAATAGCTAAAACCTGGAAGAAACCCAGGTGCCCAACAACAGATGAGTGGTTGAGAAAGCTGTGGTATATATACACAATGGAATACTATGCAGCTATCAAGAACAATGAATCCACCTTCTCTGACCCATCTAGGACAGAGCTAGAACGAATTATGTTAAGTGAGCTAAGTCAGAAAGATAAAGATGAGTATGGGATGATCCCACTCATCAACAGAAGTTGAGGAAGAAGATCTGAAAGGGAAACTAAAAGCAGGACCTGACCAAATTGTAAGTAGGGCACCAAAGTAAAAACCCTGTGGTGAGGGGTAGACATGCAGCTTCCTGGGCCAGTGGGGGGTGGGAGTGGGTGGGACAGATGGGTCACAGTCTTTTGGTGGTGGGGATGGTGTTTATGTACACTCCTAGTAAAGTGTAGTCATATAAATCACTAGTTAATTTTAGAGGGGGAAATTAATTGTATGTCTCGAAGTTTTTGAAACACAGACTGAGTCTTTTTAATATATAGGCTGCGTATTTGATATGTGGACTCTCTCAAAAGCCTAGACCAACTAGATCAAAAGCAACCAATAGCACAGCTATATACAAGATACTGGGTACTGTACAGCAAACCCTAACAGAAGGACTTTTCAAAATTAACCCAATTACCAAATAATGTGATGATAACATTAACTATCAAATGTCTTTTTGAACCCTAAGACAGCAGGAGCCTCACATCTCCACTATAGAGCCTCTACTTCCCCCAGTCCTGGAACCCTTGGATAGGGTCCACTTTCCCGTATGCCTCTCCCAATCCATATCAAATAATATTGCATCTGCCGATCGCAACCTAATCAATACAATGATTGCCACCTCAACATGCTTCACTTCAGACTATGTCCAGAGACTTCACGTGTGGAATGACAACCCTTCAGCTTCATTACTCGGGTGAGACCTTTCCTTTCATAGTATACTCTAATTCCATCTCAGGTGGTTCACTTTCTAACAAAGTCCCATAACCTAGATATACACCAGTTTCTGTGAGAGAGAGCATATGTTCACATGTATCCGTAAACTACTGCAAAATATATACCTGAAAGCAGAAGTACATTAGAGTTTGCTGTGAGTACCCCCCTAACACTTCCTCTCCACTATTCCAAGCTTTGGGCCCACAATTGCTCAACAATTTGTTTGGCTTTGTACGTTAACTCTCTTTTCAGTCAACAGGTTCCAGATGCTATCAGGATGCTGGCCAGGCTTCCCTGGACTGAAGACCCCACCAATGTGTCCTGGAGCTCCACTTCCCCAGAGACCCACCCTGGTGGGGAAAGAGAGAGACAGACTGGGAGTATGGACTGACCAGTCAATGCCCATGTTCAGAAGGGAAGCAATTACAGAAGCCAGACCTTCCACCTTCTGCAACCCACAATGACCCTGGGTCCATGCTCCCAGAGGGATAGAGAATGGGAAAGCTATCAGGGGAGGGGGTGGGATATAGAGATTGGGTGGTGGGAATTGTGTGGAGTTGTACCCCTCCTACCCTATGGTTTTGTTAATTTATCCTTTCTTAAATTAAAACAAAAAAAAAGAAAGAAAGAGTGAACAAAATAAAATCAACAAACCTATAGCCAGACTCACAAAGGAAAAAAGGGAGAAGACCCAGATAAATTAGATTGTAAATTAGATTAGAGGAGATATCACAACAGACACTGCAGAAATTCAATATACCATAAGAGGCTTCTATGAACAACGCTATGCCACCAAGCTAGAGTACCTGGAAGTAATGGATGATTTCCTACTAACTTCCAAAATTAAATAAAGAGGAAGTAGATAATATTAACAGGCTCATCACAGCTAATGAAATTGAAACAGTTATCAAAAATCTACCCAAGAACAAAAGTCTGGACCAGATTGTTTTACAAATGAATTCTACAAAACCTTCAAAGAACTAATACCTCTACTTTTGAAAGTCTTCTAGAAGATTGAAGACACTGGAATACTCCCTTCCAGCTTCTATGAAGCCGACATCACTCTGATACCAAAATCAGACAGGGACACAACCATAAAAGAAAACTACAGACCAATATCTCTCTGATGAACATAGATGCTAAAATATTTAACAAAATTCTAGCCAACCGGATACAGCCGTCTATTAAAAAGATTGTTCATCATGACCAAATGAGGTTTATCCCAGGCATACAAGGTTGGTTTAATATACATAAATCAATCAGCATGATCCACCACATCAATAAAAGCAAGATTAAAAACCACATGGTAATATCAGTAGATGCAGAGAAAGCCTCTGAAAAACTACAACATCCCTTTATGATCAAAACCCTACAAAAAATGGGAATAGATGTAAAATTTCTCAAGATAGTGGAGTCTATATATAGCAAACCTACAGCCAACATCATACTCAATGGTGAAAAACTGAAAGCCTTTCCCCTCATATCATGTACTCTACAGGGCTATCCACTATCACTATTACTATTCAACATAGTGTTGGAAGTTCTTGCCATAGCAATCAGGCAGAAGCAAGGAATAAAAGGGATACAGATTGCAAGAGAAGTCAAACTCTCCCTATTTGCAGATGACATGATGGTATACATAGAAAAACCTAAGGAATCCAGCAAGAAGCTTTTGGAAGTCATTAGGCAATACAGTAAGGTGTCAGGCTACAAAATTAACATACAAAAGTCAGTGAAATTCTGCTATGCAAACACGAAGGTAGAAGAAGATGAAGTCCAGATATCAGTTCCTTTTACTATAGCAACAAAAACAATAAAATACCCAGGAATAAACGTAACCAAAGAAGTGAAAGACATGTATACTGAAAATTATGAGTCCCTACTCAAGGAAATTGAAAAAGACACAAAGAAGTGGAAAGATATCCCATGTTCATGTGTTGGAAGAATTAACATCATCAAAATGATTATACTACCCAGAGCCATCTACAAATTCAATGTTATCCCCATCAAGATCCCAACCACATTTTTTAGGAAAATAGAACAAATACTAGAAATGTTTATCTGGAACCAGAAAAGACCTAGACTTGCCAAAGCTATCTTGAGAAGAATGAAAAGAACTGGAGGCATCAAACTTCCAGATCTCAAATTGTCATCAAAACTGCTTGGTACTAGAAATTGAATAGACACACTGATCAGTGGAATAGAACTGAAAGCTGAGAACTAAGTCCCCACACCTATGGACATCTTTGATAAAGGTGCCCAAACTATTAAATGGAGAAAGCAGAATCTCTTCAACAAATGGTGTTTGAAAAATGGGTTGAAACATGCAGAAGAATGAAACTGAACCACTACATTTCATCAAATACACAAGTAAATTCCAAGTGGATCAAGGACTTGGATGTTAGACCAAAAACTATCAGATACTTAGAGGAAAATATTGGCAGAACTCTTTTCCACATTACTGTTATTTAACTTAAAAAAGTGGGGGTGGTTGGGAGTTGGGGGCTGCTTGTGGCACATAAAAGTATTCACAGCGGGAGCTGGAAACTGGTTTAAACAATAGAAGGTTTATTAGGGCAAAACAGGTAAAAGGCAAAATAAGCACTTATCATCAAGGTTTAAGCGTACGTTAGGTCTATAAAGTCTAAATATAATTATCAAAAGTTTAGTCCCATAAGATAAATAATTATCAGCTCTGGTAGAGCTTGCTCATGGCTGTAGAGGGGTCTAAAAGTTTACTGGCAAGCAGGGTCACACGTGTTCAGTTCCCAGGAGAAGTAGCCATGCTGGGATACCTGGCACACCTCCCAGAGATGCTTCCAACCAGGAGAAGCAGCAGCAGCCAAAAAAAGGCTCAAAAAAAGTCCCTCGCTTTTATACATTCCCTTCTCTGAAGCACCTCCTCAGGGTGATGTCATTTATATGCTAATAGTCCCAAACTCCAGCTGGGGTCACCACACCGCATAAATTTCAAAGTCATCTTCAGTGAAACAAATCCAATTACAAAGAAGACCAAGGTAAGCATAAACCTATGGGACTACATCAAATTAAAATGCTTCTGCACAGCAAAAGAAGCCACTACCCAAACCAAGAGACCCCTCACAGAATGGAAGAAGATCTTTACATGCCATACATCAGACAAGAGGTTAACAACCAAAATATATAAAGAGCTTGTGAAACTCAACCACAAGAAAACAAATAGCACCATCCAAAAATGGGGGGAGGACTTGGACAGAATATTCACCACAGAAGAGATTCAAAAGGCCAAGAAACACATGAAAAAATGCTCCAAGTATTTGATTGTCAGAGAAACGCAAATAAAGAAAACAATGAGATACCACTTCACTCCTGCGAGAATGTCATACATCAGAAAAGGTAACAGCAGCAAATGCTGGAGAGGGTGTGGGGTCAAAAGAACACTCCTGCACTGCTGGTGGGAATGTAAATTGGTCCAACCTCTGTGGAGAACAGTCTGGAGAACTCTCAGAAGGCTGGAAATGGACCTACTCTCTGACCCTGCAATTCCTCTCCTGGGGACAGATCCTAAGGAACCCAACACACCCATCCAAAAAGATCTGTGTAAACATATGTTCTTGGCAGCACAATTTGTAACAGCCAAAACCTGGAAGCAACCCAGGTGTCCAACAACAGATGAGTGGCTGAGCAAGTTGTGGTTTATCTACACAATGGAATACTACCCAGCTATAAAAAGGTGACTTCACCGTTTTCAGCCAGTCTTGTATGGACCTTGAAAAATTCATGTTAAGTGAAATAAGTCAGAAACAGAAGGATGAATATGGGATGATCTCACTCGCAGGCAGAAGTTGAAAAACAAGACCAGAAGAGAAAACACAAGTAGAACCTGAACTGGACTTGGTGTATTGCACCAAAGTAAAAGACTCTGGGGTGGGTTGGTGGGGAGAATACAGATCCAAGGATGAAAGAGGACCTAGTGGGGATTATATTGTTATATGGAAAACTGAGAAATGTTATGCATGTACAAACTATTGTATTTACTGTCAAATGTAAAACATTAATTCCCCAATAAAGAAATAAAAAATGGCAACAAAAGGGAAAAAAAATCCACTGCCTCCAGGAGCAGTGGATTCATAGTGCAGGCACTGAGCCCCAGCAATAACCTTGGATGCAAAAAAAAAAAAAAGAGATGAAATGTCAACTCTTCAGCCTTATTACTCTGGTGAGACCTTTCTTTTCATAGGATTCTCTAATTCCAGTCCAGGTGGTTCATTTCCTATCAAAGTCCCAAATCCTAGATATACACCAGGTCCCATGAGATAGAGCATATGTTCACATGTATCCATAAGTTAGGACAAAATATATACTTGAAAGCAAAAGTACACAATAGTCTGCAATGAGTCAGTATAAAGTTCATAATGAAATAGTGTCTACTTAGACTTAGATACCCTCCTCACCTACTTCCTATTACACTTCCCTCACTCACTTCCAAGCTAACCTTATCAAAGTAAGGACTGCAAAAGCTGAATAAGGGTAAGAGACTGGCATACTTTAACGATGACTGTTTAGTCACTATCAGGCCACCTCATCAGCTGGGGCCCTATTCAGGGAGTCCTGAGATTCCCAAACAGACATTATGGGCCTAGTACTCTAATAAATCCCTCTCCCCAATGTTATTGGTCATCTCTATCAGGAACAACACTATAGACCCCTTTGTGGGCCCCATAGGACCTTTCAACTTGGATCAACAATGGTAGAGAATGTTCCATCCTCCAAAGGGAGACTGGACAACATACTCTGTGTTCCACCTGAGGAAGATGGGTCCTGATATTGGGGCAGCTTGGAATGTTCCTACTCATGACCACAGAGTGTGAGCTCAGATCTACAGGGATGCAGGGGTCACATAGGCTCCTAAGCTGAATATGGGCCCCAGATTACATCAAATAGATGGGGTTTACAGTCAACAATATTTATACACTTTTACCATATTTGGAAGCTACGATCTTCCCTGATCCAGCTTTCTTGTCCTTTTTTCCAGCCATGACAACATCTCCCCAGACAATAACTTGGATCCACCTGCATATCAGATTTCAGGTTCAGGGAAAAAAAAAACAAACATTAGTATAGTCAAAGTCCCTTTGGACTATAACTCAAATATGCCTACTAGCTATATACAAAACGAAGTACCCCCCCCCAAGTCTTCACCTGCACTACTCCAGCCTTTAGGTTCATGATTAGTCAACAACTTCTTTGGCTTTATATGTTAAATCTCTTGTCAACTACCAGGTTCCAGATGCTAGCATGATGTCAACCACACTTCCCTGGACAGACAACCTCACCAATGTGTCCTGGAGCCCTGCTTCTCCAGAACCCCACCCCACTATGGAAAGAGAGAGACAGGCTGGGAGTATGGATCGACCTGTCAATGCCCACATTGAGCGGGGAAGCAATTACAGAAGCCAGACCTTCCACCTTCTGTACCCCACAGTGACCTTGTTTCCATACTCCCAGAGAGATAATGAATAGGAAAGCTATCAGTAGTGGGGATTGGAATAATGAGTTCTGGTGGTAGGAATTGTGTGGAGTTGTACCCCTCTTATCCTATGGTTTTTGTCAGTGTTTCCTTTTTATAAATAAAAAAAATTTAAACATATAAAAAAAAAAGCTGGAGAGGAGAGTACCTGTAATTCTCACCTCTCCTCATTCCTCTCCCAAATTCCTGCCTACTGCAACTCTCCATCTGGAAAGATCACTGTGTTCATGGAGAAATTAAGGGACTCAACAACAACAAAATATCACAAGTGACAGACTGAACAGGCTGTGCCTTTGGAACCTGCTCACAGACTACACAATCCTGTTGACATATACAAGTCATATGCCCTGGGAAATAAGCATACTTTGGCTTCTTGTTAGCTGAATCTAGCTTTGGAAGAAAAGTAAAAAAAAAAAAAAAAAAAGTCAATGTGGAAGTCTGTAGGCTCTCAGTTCCCAAGCTAGGTTACTGGGAGGGCAGGACATTCTCACCTCTCCGCTGGAGCCTTTCTTCTCACAGTTCTGGCTTGGAAGGGCCCAGGTCATGTGCACAGCCTTCCTCTTTGACTTGGGGGCTGGTTTCAGCACCATGAACTCATGTCCTTGCATAGCACCTCAAGGTCATTGGAAATGAGTGGTTGTCTAGCCATCTTCAACAATGACCTAAAAATCTTCTTGGGGGCAGGAGGCAGTATAAGAAGGGTCTCAGATTAATTGTATGTATATATTTTCTTCAAGTTTGGGAGCTATTCTCTGCCCTAATTCAGCTTTCATGCCCTATTCTCAACTCTGACACCATCTTCCCAGACAATATTTTTAGTCCACCTGCATGTTAGCTATCAGACTCAGGCAAAAATTACTAAAGTCATGGACCCTTTTGAACATACCTAAAATAGACATCCTAGTTTCTTGCCACCCTAAAGTCCCTTTTCTCACATGCTCAACTGCTACTTTCTGCTCCCTATTAATTAAATTTTTTCTCCTGCCTAAGAACTTCCTGCTCTTCAGACACCAAGTTACAGATGCTACTATGATGCCATCCTGACTTTCCCGGGCAGATGACTTCACCAGTGTGTCCTGGAACCTCACCTCCCCAGACCCCTGCCCCACTAGGGAAAGACAGAGACAGGCTGGGAGTATGGACCCACCTGCCAATACCATGTACAGTGGAGAAACAATTACAGAAGCCAGAGCTGCCACCTTCTGCTCCCCAAAATCAACCTTGGACCATATTCTCAGAGGGGAAAAATAGGGAAAGATGACCAGAGAGATATGAAACACAATTCCATCAGGACCTAGAGACAGAAGAGGAAAAAAATGAAAGACATTAAGAAATAGTAATAGGTGTAAGTGTGGCCTAAAATGAAAGCGAAGGTAGGGCCATTTAAAAAATGGGCAGCTTATGTATATATAGAGATAGGGGCAGAGAGGGAGAGTGTTCTAGAAATAATAGTCAGCCCATACCTGTGACCTGGGGGAAAGCACTGCAGTTTCCAATAGAGGAAATAGGGACACAGAACTCTGGTAGTGGGAACAGTGTGGAATTACACCCTGTTATTTTATAATTCTTAAATCACTAATAAAAATGGGGTGGGGGCAGAGAGCTGTGGAGAATTCCCCAGTTGTGTCAAAGAAAGTCTCTGTGTCAGAGGAGCTTCCCTGCTCTCACGAAAGCCTCTGCTTGGCTAGCAGGACTGCTGAGGTCTGACTTAAGCCACAGGCCACAACAGTTTGTACAAGCTGGTCAGGCTCTCTACTCTTAGCTGTGTGGCCTGGGACAAGTTACATAACACGTGAATGCTGGTTCCCCATCAGTAAGAATAGGGATGTTATTTTCTCCTCTTCACCTTCCAGCCAGCTTCATTAACTCTCACTACCACTATCAAAGAAATGAGTAGTTTTATCTGAATTAATCTGCAATCCATACATTTTTTTAATGGAACTGCAAGAGGTGGAAAACCTTCTTCCAGCTTTTTAGAGATACAAGTTCTCTCTTTTTTATCCATAATTTTAGAAACATCATTGACACATAACATAGGTAAATAAATTTATTTATTTTTCCTTTTTTAATTTTTTATTAGTGATTTAATAATGATTAATAAAATTGTAAGATCACAGGGGTACAATTCCACATAGCTCCCACCACCAGAGTTCCATATCCCATCCTCTTACTGGAAGCTTCCCTATTCTTTATCTCTCTGAGAGTCTGGACCCAAATTATTTTGGGGGAGCATAAGGTGGGAAGTCTAGTAATTTTTTATTTATTATTGTATAGAGACAGAGAGAAATTGATAAGGGGAGATAGAGAGGTAGAGTGACAGGTGGACACCGGCAGCTCTGCTTCACCACTCAAGAAGCTTCCCCCTGCAGGTGGGGACCAGGGGCTAGGACCCAGGTCCTTGTACACTGTAATGAATGCATTCAACCACTGCCTGGCCCCAGTGAATTTCTGTATTTATTTATTTTGGTGGTAACTGAGACTCCATGCTAACTGTTTCAGATATAAAGATAAAGACAGAGAGAAAGATACCACAAGATAAAAGCATCCCTCATTGTGGTAGTAGTCAGACTCAAACCTGGGTTGGGTTCATGACAAAACTAGCGCACTATGGAAGGGAGACATCTGACCTGCCTAGTGTAACTTTCTTATTTTATTATTGGTTATATAACATTAATTTATAAAATTATAGGACAACAGGATTATAATTCCACACCTTTCCCACCACCAGCGTTCTGTGTCCCTCCCAAGGTATGAGAGTTATTTCTGTAACCCTCTCTCTGTGTGTGTGTGTGTGTGTGTGTGTGTGTGTGTGTGTGTGTGTGTGTGTGTGTGTGTGTGATCCCATTTCTTTCACAGCCCTGCATGCTTATGCCCTCCACGTTAAGTCACACCTATATCCACTGCCACTTCTGAATGTCCTTCCTTTTTTCCTCTTCTCTTACTGAGTTCTGATAGAGGAGTTCAGAGTCCTCTGGTCATCTTTCCCTAACTTACTCCCCACTCTGGGAGTACAGACCACAGTTCTTTAAGGGGTGCTGAAGGTGAAAGGTCTGGCTTCTGTAATTGCTTCTCTGCTAGACATGGTGTTGGCAGGTGGATTCATACCCCCAGCCTGTTTCTATCTTTCCCTAGTGGAGCAGGGCTCTGGGGAGGTGAATTGATGGTCCACACTGATGAGATCATCTACCCAGGAAAGTCAAGATGGAATCATAGTAGCATCTGTAACTTGGTGGCTGAAGGGAGGTAGGATATAAAGCAGGGCTAAGTGTTTAATAAATAAGGACCAAAAAATAAGAATAGAGCAAATGAGATTAGAGATCTTGGGGTGGAAAGAAGCCAAAAATTCCATCTTAGGTATGTTCCAAGTAGCTCATGACCTGAGCGATTTTTATAAAAGCTTGATAGCTAATATGCAGGTAGAATAAAAATATAGTCTGTGAACATGGTGTCAAAGTTGAGAATAGGACTAGAAAGCTGGATCAGGGCAGAGAGTAACTCCCAAACTTGAAAAATATATATAAATGTCACTAACTGTTTACCTGATCAACCTAGGGGCTAGGGAAGCTGGTTACATGGAATACATGTATCCATAAATTAGGGGCAGTTGTATTCTTCAATGTAAAAGCACTTAATAGTCCATGGTGATTAGACTTAGACCTAATAAGCTCTACAAGGTAGTGGAAAGGCTTAAAGAAAGCATCACAATTTTCCTAGCAAAGATTTACTGCTTAGGCCTAGACACCCTCCTCTCCTAGCTCGACTTCACTTCCCTCAGCCACTCTACCTACTCAACTAATTACACAAAAGAAAGTAAGTAAGAAATATCTCCTAATGTCTTCTGACAGCAACAGCATTTTGTCACCACTTGATAATCTTTGTATGAAATAACTGTATACAATTGGCCAAGAGATATACTGGGGGAAATATATATCAACTAAAGAACAATCATTGTCCCTATGACAACTTCTATTAGGATTATCAATAAGTAAATGCAGTAAGACATAAACTTAACTTAGACCCCCACTAAAATCCTAGGTCTATTTCCTCCCTGACTTGAGGCCAAACCCTATAAGCCTAATATCAGTTTGGATACAATGAATGGCATTAAGAAGTTAATGACAGGGAGGAAGTCCAAGCTCATCAGATAAAGAAAGGACTACAAAAGCTGGATAAGGGCAAGAGACTGGCTCACTTAATAATGGCCTTTTTTTATCAATGCCAAGCCTCCTCATCAGGTGGGGCCCTAGTCAGGGAATCCTGGGATTCCCGCACTGACATGGTGTGTCCAGACCTCTAACAAATCTCTCCATCATCACTGGTCACTCTCATCAGGAACGTCATCACAAGCCCTCTTGTGGGCCTCTCCAGGACCTGGCCCTCACTGAGAGCAGCCACGGTAGGGACTCCCCACTCTCCGAAGGGAAGCTGGTCAGCCTGCTCTGCCCCTCAAGGAAGGTGGGTTCTGAAATGAGTGCAGCCTAGAATGTTCCAGCTGTGACCATGGACTGTGAGCTCAGACTGACAGCGACCTGAAGGTCACACAGGCTCCTGTGCAGAATGTGTATATGTAATTTTTTTAAAGCAGTATATTGCTTAGCTCTGCCTTTGGCAGCATTGGGGGCTGTATATTAAACCTGGAGCCTCAAAGCCTCAGGCATGAGCCTTTTTTCCCATAACCACTATAATATCTCCCCTCCCTTCAATATATGGAAATTTAAGGTGTATGGTGCAATGTTGACCCAGCTATAAATTGTAAAATGATAACACAATAAGGTTAGATAAAGCCTCCATCACTGCACACTACTTTTATTTTCTTTTTTGTGCTGCTGAAATTTAAGTTTTCTCAAAGAACTTTCAAGTATGTAATAAGAGTACAACTAGTTATAATCACCACATTGAGGTCATTTATGTATATATATTATACCTCTTCTAGCTGGAAGCTTGTACCTTCTTCCCAGACTTTCACATCCTATGCCATGTCCAAGTAGAAATAGGAAAAGGTTCTGAAAATGCTCTTTCTTTCCACTACAAGTATTCAACATCTCAGAGGACAGCTACCTTTCCCAGGGAAAGGGGAACACAGAGTTGAATCACATCTGACCTACAGCCAATGTGTAATGTAAGTGAGAATCATATTTAATTATTTTTCCATTTCTTTACTGAGGGATTAATGGTTTACAGTCAACAGTAAAATACAATAGTTTTCACGTGTAACATTTCTGTTTTACACATAACAATTTAACCCCACTAGATCCTCCTCTTCCTTCATGTTCCAGGACCTGAACCCAACCCCCCACCCCAGAGTCTTTTACTTTGGCGCAATACACAAACTCCGCTGCAAGTTCTGCTGAGTGTTTTCTCTTCTGATCTTACTTTTCAACTTCTGTCTATGAGTGAGATCATCCCATATTCATCCTTCTGTTTCTGACTTATCTCACTTAACATGATTCCTTAAAGCTCCATCCAAGATGGGATGAAGAAGATGAATTGGCCATTTGTTATAGCTGAGTAGTATTCCATAACCTGCTCAGCCACTCATCTGTTGTTGGACACCTGGGTTCCTTCCAGGTTTTCGCTATTACAAATTGTGCTGCTATGAGCATAGGTGTACAGAGATCTCTTTGGGTGGGCATGTTTGTTTCCTTAGGATATATGCCCACAAAAGGAATTGCAGGGTCATAGGGCAGGTACATTTCTAGCCTTCTGAGAGTTCTTCAGACTGCTCTCCACAGGGGCTTGACCCATTGACATTCCCACCAGCAGTGCAGGAGGGTTCTTTTGAGCCCACAACCTCTCCAGCATTTGCTGCTGCTGCCTTTTCTGATGTATGACATTCTCACAGGAGTGAAGGGATATCTCATTGTTGTCTCTATTTGCATTTCTCTGACAATCAATGACTTCGAGAATTTTCTCATATGCTTGTTAGCCTTTTGGATTTCTTCTGTTGTGAATATTCTGTACTTTTCCTCTCCCCATTTTTGGATGGAGTCATTTGTTTTCTTGTTGCTGAGTTTTGTGACCTCTATTTAATTCTTGAGGTTACTGAGATAGAAGTGAGAGTTGTTCCCACAGTGTCACTAGGCTGAATGGCACAACTGGGAGGCACAGAAGGGAACTACCGTTCATTCTACAGATGAGGGAATTGGGGCAAGAATTCATCAAAAGCTTCCAGGATAGCCTGAGGGTGCTTCTTCCCAAGCTAGTGCTCTCTGGGTTGGAAAGAACTCAACTGGAGCCGATCTAGGCTGCTGCGTGGGAGAGGGATCAGGAACTCCTGCCGCACTAACTTCGCAGGAGATACACTCTGGAACTCTCGGAGCCGGAAAGCAATTTCCAAGTGTTTTTAATCAGAAGAGCAGCTGTTTTTATACTCTCCAAGTAGGGTGTAAACAGGATGTGACATAGAGAGGGTGGAGCTAAAAGTGACTGGTGGAAGATCAGGGTGTGACAAGGAGAGGGGGCGGAGCAGGTGAGAATTCTGCCACTGAACCACCAATGCCCTAGAGGGAGTGTGGTGCTTTATGTAAATGTAAAAGTGATTTATGTAAATAGACCGCAGCTTTGAATGGGATCAAACCAATCCCTATATAGGCATACCGGTGCTTGGTTAAGCAGAAGCCAGGGGGAGCTGGCATACTACCCAACAAAAAGCTACAACATTCAGGAGAGTTTAAGCTTCATTGAATCCTATGCTCACCTCACTATACTTTATGATGCTTTTTTAAATTATGTATTTGTTTGTTACTTTTATCAGAGCACTGCTCAGCTCTGGCTTATGGTGGTGTGGGGGATTGAACCTGGAACATTGGAACCTCAGGCATGAGAGTCTCCTTATAGAACCATTATGCTAACTACCCTGCCCTACTCTATGATTCTTGAATAAAGTTTGATTCCTTCATATAACTTCTCACACTTCAGAATTTCATTTACATTTGCCTATTTTTTGTCTACATTCTCCATCAACCTAAGTTACTCAAGTGCCATAATCACATCTTTCATTTTTATCATTTTATCCTTAATACTTAATATATACCAGATACTATACCTGATGAATCAAAGATGGAAGGAGAAATGGGAGGGAGAGAGGAAGGGAGGAAGGTAGTGAAAGAAAGAATAAAGAAGGAAATGAGGGAAGAAAGGATAAAAAACTAAATAAACTGACCCATTCATTTTTTTTATTATTGCATCTGCCACTATGTTAGAAAGATAAACTCAACAGACAAAATAATTCAAACAATTATATGAAAAAGAAACATTAAATCTAGTAGCCTGACCAGACCTAGGAGTTTGGAATGGGTGGCACGATTATCATCTGATTTTTTATCTCCTCGAAGTGCCATCACCTCTATCTTCACTCGGGTCCTACCCAGGAAGGGCGGCCACAGCCCCAGAACCGAGTTGCACAGTTAGGCCCGTTGGCACCCCTACCTGAGCCCATCCTTCTAGCCCTCTTCTCCACACCTGCTTTTATACCTGCTTGCTCTGTGCTGGTCGAGAACACTGCTCTGCCCAGCCACCCAGTCCAGGTCTTCCCAAACTCCCAACCACAGTGAGTCAGAAGTCCAATGGATGTGTGAGACTGACCTTCTCTTCCCTGGCTCCCAGATCTGGTTCAAGAGCAAGTCTTTCCTGCCCTGGGTTGAGCAAAGGCCTCTTTCTCTCTGTGTACCTTTCCCTGGATACTAAAACATATTCCAGACTGTTGCTATTGGCCTTGAAAAATAAACCAACCCAAGTGCAAACACACCTTCTTAAATAAACAGTCCTATTCCTGCCTTAAAAAGAAGGGAGGACATCAGATACTATCTGGCTGCATGGTTGTCATAGGTGTGAAATCACTAGAATCACCCTAGGGCACTTGTTAAAAATGCAAGTTCCCGGGCTCCACCCTGAAGCTATGGACTAAGAATCTCTCAGGGTGGGGCCTGGGAATCATATTTTAATAAATGCCTCTAATTTCATTTCTTTTTGTTTTTGTTTTTTTGCAAATTTAGGAAACACTAAAATAACTGTTGGTCTAAATGATATTCAGCTATGTTGAGCATCAGAAGAGACTCTTGATTTATGTGGAAGAGGCATAAATAATGTATTGGTTAATCTCACACTTTAGGCTTAGCAGCATGGTGAGGTCACCAGACTTGGTTGTTATGATTGTAATCCCAATGGTTTTATCCTCTTTTTTATTATTACTAATGATTTAACCATGATTAACAAGATTGTAAGATCACAGGGGTACTCCACACAGTTCCCACCCCCAGAGTTCCATGTCCTATGCCCTTCATTGGAAGCTCCCTTAATCTTTATCCCTCTGGGAGCATGGGCTGCAATTCTTTAAGGGGTGGCAGACCGTAGGAATTCTGGCTTCTGTCACTGCTTCTCCACTGGACAGGGGTGTTGGCAGGTGGATCCACACCCCCAGCCTGTTTGTGTCTTTCCCTAGTGGGGCAGGGCTCTGGGGAGGGGGGGGTCCCAGGACACACTGGTGAGCTTACACAGACTCCTGTACTAAATATGAGTACATATGAGCTGTAGGTCAGATCGATGGGCTCTACAGGTAATGGTATTTATGTATTCTCCTCATATTTGGGAGCTACTCTCTCCCTGATGCAGCTTTCTAGTCCTATTCTCAACACTGACACCATCTGAGCAGACAATATTTTTAGTCCACCTGCATGTTAGTTATCAGGCTCAGGCAAAAATTATTCAAGTCATGACCCCCTTGGAACATACCTAAAATAGATTTCCTTCCTAGTTTCTTCCCACATGAAGACCCCCAGTTTCATCTGGTCTTGTCCTCTTATCTACAGAATGACTGCCACTGCACCAAATATAACATCTTAACCCAGACAGGGGAAAGGCAAGGGAGGAGGTGTTGTGACCCCAGCAGGAGTTTGGGACTATTAGCATATGAGTGAAGACATCCACTGGAGGAGGAGACACAGAGGGGAATGCATAAAAGGAGGAGCTCAGAGCAGCTCCCTCTCTGGGCCAGGTCACCCTCACCACAGCACACTCTTGTTGGCTTGGATTTTGGACTTATCCTCACACATGGTGGTCTTGGGTGATTTGATTGCAGATTTTAGACTTTGACTGTTCTCTTAACTAGAATCATTTCTTCAAGATTATTGATTTTCTAAATAAATCCCTATTGGTTTAATATATTAATTTAATAATTTATTTATTTATTTATTTAAGAAAAGAGACATTAACATAACCATAGGATAGCAGGGGTACAACTCCACACAATTCCCACCACCAGATCTCCGTATCCCATCCCCTCCCCTGACAGCTTTCCTATTCTCTATCCCTCTGGGAGCATGGACCCAGGGTAACTGTAGGATGCAGAAGGTGGAAGGTCTGGCTTCTGTAATTGCTTCCCCACGGAACATGGGTGTTGGCAGGTTGATCCATACTCCCAGCCTGTCTCTCTCTTTCCCTAGTGGGGCAGGGCTCTGGGGAAGCGGAGCTCCAGGACACATTGGTGGGGTCCTCAGTCCAGGGAAGTCTGGTCAGCATCCTGCTGTCATCTGGAACCTGGTGGCTGAAAAGAGAGTTAACATACAAAGCCAAACAAATTGTTGAGCAATCATGGACCTAAAGGCTGGAATAGTGCAGATGAAGTGTTGGGGGAGGGGGGGTAGTCTCTGCAGACTCTTGTGTGCTTCTGCTTTCAGGTGTATATTTTTCCCTGGTTTATGGACACGTGTTTAATCTTAAATGGGTCCATGTGTTCTTGCTATAGGAGGGAACACAATAATGTGTGTGTGTGTCTGTGTGTGTGTGTGTCTGTGTGTGTGTGAGTGTGTATGTGTGTGTGTCTGTGTGTGTGTGAGTGTGTATGTGTGTGTGTCTGTGTGTGTGTCTGTGTGTGTGTGAGTGTGTATGTGTGTGTGTGTGTCTGTGTGTGTGTGTGTCTGTGTGTGTATGTGTGTGTATGTGTGTCTGTGTGTGTCTGTGTGTGTCTGTGTGTGTCTGTATGCGTGTGTCTGTGTGTGTGTGTCTGTGTGTGTGTGTCTGTGTATGTGTGTGTGTCTGTGTATGTGTGTGTGTCTGTGTGTGTGTGTGTCTGTGTGTGTGTCTGTGTGTGTGTGTCTGTGTATGTGTGTGTGTGAGTGTGTATGTGTCTGTGTGTCTGTGTATGTGTGTGTGTCTGTGTGTCTGTGTATGTGTGTGTGTCTGTGTGTGTGTGTTGTGTTGTGTGTGTCTGTGTGTCTGTGTATGTGTGTGTGTGTTGTGTGTGTATGTGTGTGTGTTGTGTGTGTGTGTGTGTGTGTGTGTGTGTGTGTGTGTGTGTGTGTGTGTGTGACTTTCTCCTTTTATACAAGAAAAAGTTTTCCCCAGAAACCCACCAGCTAGGTATTGAGCAGAGCTGAGTCACATGGTCTCCTATCATCTAGGTGAGCCCCTGGAAGAGAGGAATAGGATCGCCAGGTCTGTGTTGGCACATTAGTCACTTGCCCCTTATATTTTAACAAGCTGCTATCCTAATAAAGCTGGGCTTCCTTCAGCAGGGGAGATGGAGGGAGAGTCACTGGAGCCCTGGGAAAGTTCAGTGCTGCTTACTTTATATTCCCAAGTCTCCACCCCTTCCAGATAATATGTGGGACTGCCCTCCCTCCCCAAGTAACTCTGCAGTGAAACGCAAGCAGGAGTAATCCCTCACTTCCAGGAAAAGCTGTTAGGCCCACGCAAGACTCCCTTCCTCCCTGCTCCCTGCCCTGAAACTCCTCACAGCAACTCTGGGCAGACTTTTCCTCCCCCATCACCAGGGCATCTCCACTCCAAGCTGACTATTTCAAGCATCAAGAGGAAGAAGGAGGGTGCCAGGCAGTGGCATGCTTGGTTAAACACACATAGTACCAAGCACAGGGATGCAAGTCCAAGTCCCCAGCTCCCCCCCTGCAGGAGGGGTGCTTCCCTAGTGGTAAAGCAGGACTACAGCTGACTGTCTCTCTCCTTCTCTGCTTCCTCTTCCTCTCTGTTTTACTCTGTCCTACCAAATAAACGTTTTTTCCTAAGGTTTGATTTCTAGGGATTAAGTTAATATAAAGCCACTTCAGGGGCCAGGTAGTGGCATACCCAGTTAAGTGAACATAGTACAAAGTGTGAGGACCCAGGCAAGGATCAGAGTTCGAGCCCTGCTCCCCACTTACGGGGGGGATGGATGCTTCACAAGCAGTGAAGCAAGTCTGCAGGTGTCTTTCTTCCTCTCCTTCTTTCTTTCTTTCTTCCTCTTCTTCTCTTTTCTTCTTCTCTCAATTACCCTCTGTCCTGTTCAATAAAATGGAAAATATGGTCGCCAGCAGCAGTGGATTGTAGTGCTGGCACCAAGCCCCAGCGTTAACTCTGAAGACAGAAAAAATAAAGGAAGGAAATAAAGGAAGATTTGCTTAAAAGGTAATGAACCCATTCCTTTCTCCAGGATAATTGTCTCAACCAGAAGACAACAGCCCTGGGTCAAGCCCTGCACAAAGTATGTCAAATCTGGTGTCCACATCACCAGATGAGTCCACAGCTATTCTAATCACTTGAATTTCCTAATAGGAGAAGCTAGGCTGTCAAAGTTTAAGTAACTGGGGACCAGGCAGTGGCGTACAGTATTAAGCATACATATCTCCATGCTTGAGGATCCAGGTTTGAGCCTCCATTCCCTACCTGTAGGAGGGTTGCTTCACGAGCACTGAAGTAGGTCTGCAGGTGTCTTTCTTTCTCTACCACTATCTCCCTTCTCCTCTCAATTTCTCTTTGTCCTGTCAAATAAAAATGGAAAGATAAAGACAGAAGCCTGAACTCAAGGAATCTCTTGAAGTAACATTGCAGATCATAGGGCTACTGAGTGTCAAAGCTGTGACTCAGAGACAGTCTGTCTTGACTTCACCACAGCTTCTCAGACTACCAAGTTGTGTCCTAGAACCATGGAAAGCTCGGGCTATGAAATCTGAGAAGATCACTTTCTCAGGAATCAGGTGAGCCTGTCGGGTCACACAGTGCATTGGAAGGGTACCAGCGCATCGCAGAAAGGGTGAATGAGAGAGTTAGCCTCCACCCACATCACCCTCCCACCCACGTTGCTTTTCATCTCTGGCTTCCCCCTGCCCCTAGTTAGTCACTGCACACAGCACTGTGACAGCAGCAACAGCCATCAGAGTTACTCAGACCAGAAGGAAGACAGCCTCTGTGTCTAGAAAGGATTTGAAAAAAGCAGATTTAGGCCAGGCCACCTAGTTGAACACACACATTACCATCCACTAGGAACTGCGTTCAATCCCTCTGACCCCACCTGCAGGCGATCAGCTTCACAAGGGGCGGAGCAGGTCTTCTGGTGGCTCTCTCTCCTCCTTTCTGTCTCACCCTCCTCTCTCAATTTCTTTCTGTTCTGTCAAATAAAACCAAAAAAGGGGGGGAGGCATAGGATCTGGCCCTCAGTGTTGATCAACTACAGTAGAGAGAATGTTCCATCCTCTGAAGGGAGGCTGGACAACGTACTCCATGCTCCACCTGAGGAAGACGGGTCCTGATATTGGGGCAGCTTGGAACGTTCCTACTCGTGACCACAGAGTGTGAGCTCAGACCTACAGGGATGCAGAGGTCACACAGGCTCCTAAGCTGAATATGGGCCCCAGATCAGAACAAATCGATGGGGTCTACAGTCAACAATATTTATACACCTTTCCCATATGTGGGAGCTACTCTCTTCCCTGATCCAGCTTTCTAGTCCTTTTTCCAGCCATGACATCATCTCACCAAACAATAACTTGGGTCTACCTGCATATAAGATATCTGACTGAAGAAAAAAAAAAAAACTAGTATAGCCATGGGCCCTTTGGAATATAACTAAAAAAAAGGCCTACTCACTGTCTACAAAACAGAGACTCCCAATTCTTCATCTTTACTGTCCCTGCCTTTAGGTTTATGATTAGTCAACAACTTGTTTGGCTTTATATGTTAACTCTCTTTTTCAGCTACCAGGTTCCAGATGCTACCATGATGCCAACCAGACTTCCCTGGACAGACAACCTCATCAATGTGTCCTGGAGCCCCGCTTCCCAGATCCCCGCCCCACTAGGGAAAGAGAGAGGCAGGCTGGGAGTATGGATCCACCTGTCAACGCGCATGTTCAGCGGGGAAGCAATTACAGAAGCCAGACCTTCCACCTTCTGCATCCCACAGTGACCCTGGGTCCATACTCCCAGAGGGATAGAGAATGGGAAAGCTATCAGGGAAAGAGATGAGACACAGAGTTCTGGTGGTGGGAATTGTGTGGAGTTGTACCCCCTTTTATCCTATGGTTTTTGTCAGTATTTCCTTTTTATAAATATTTTTAAAGCATTTAAAAAAAAGAGGGGGAGGAAAGAAAATGGCTGCTGTGAGGAGTCAGGCAGTGATGCACTTGGCTAAGTGCTCCCATCACAGTGCGCAAGGACCCAGGTTCAAGCCTCTAGTCCCCACCTGCAGGAGAAAAGCTTCATGAGTGGTGAAGCAGGGCTGTAGGTGTTTCTCTGTCTCCCTCCCTCTCTATTTCCCCCACCCTCTCAATTTCTCTGTTTCTGTCCAATTAAAAAAAAATTAAGAATTAAAAAAAATGGCTGCTGGAAGCAGTGGGTTCCAAGTGCAGGTACCAAGCGCAAGAGATGCCTCTGGAGGCAATAAATTAATTAAAATAAGAATAGAGTCTAAGCCAATGAACACAGTAAAACTCACAAGGCAAAAGATGATTCCTTAGTTTATCTCTGTACCTTCAGGCCTCCACACGTGTTCTATTGTCTTTTTGAGGTGTTTTCCCCAATATCACGCCCCTTACCTACTCTCTGGACAACCTTCTTCCCCACTGAGCCAATAAATGTACTGCACTGTTCCCCCTTCGACCGTCTGAAGGCAGCCCACTGTCTCTCTAGTGTGCTGTGAGTCCATGAACCAGGGCTATAATCCATGGGTCTTCGTGTTTCTTGTGTGCTGTGTTTTCCACAAAATGCTTGAATGTTTCTGGGTTTATTTATTATTTTCACTACCAGATTTGTCACAGGGGCTTCACGCCTGCATGGTTCCATCACTCTTCATTCCTGACATTCTCTTTTTCTGAACATTGAAAGATAGGGAAAGAGAAAGAGGAGAAATATCACAGCAATGCTCTGTCACTCACGGAGACTTCCTGTGTAAGCGTCCCTGTGTGGTCACCAGGGCTCACACCTAGGTCCTCACATAAAGGTAATATGAGCTCCCTTGCGGTGAGCTGTCTTAGCTTCTGACCTTGGCATTTCTCAACAGTGCTAGTCAAGCATGAAGCTTTCATTCCCCTTTTATGTAGGAGAAAATAAGGTTCTTGGGTTTCAGCTGACTTGGTCAAGATCAGTGAGCACACCGTGCGTGTAGCCAGAAAACTAATCATGTCAGACACATACTAGGGATACTGTGCCAATTTGAGAGAGATGGACCAAAATTCCCTATGGGGCACACAGGTGTGAGTGCTGGCTTCTGTAATTGCTTCTCTACTGGATATGGACATTGGCACGTGGATCTATGCCCCCAGCCTGATTCTCTCTTCCCCTAGTGGGGCAGGGCTCTGGGGAGGGGAGGTTCCAGGACACACTGGTGAGGTCGGTCGTCTGCCCAGGGAGGTCAGGATGGCATCATGGTAGCTTCTGCAACTGGTGGCTGAAAGGCTATAAGTTATGAGGCAGAACAAAATGTTTAATGAATAGGAATCAGAAAATAGGAATAAACCAGGTAGGAATGGGGACTATAAGAGGATAAGAAGCTGGGATATGTATTTTCTGCTCCTAGGGGTCCGTGGCTTTAGTAATTTTTGCTTGAGCTTGATAGTTAACATGGAGTTGGGTTAAAAATGCTGTCTGGAAAGATTCAGTCAGAGTTAAGAATAGGACTAGAAAGCTGGATTATGGTCGAGAGTAGCTCTCAAACTTGCAGAAAATATATAAATAAAATTAACTGTTAACCACATCAGCCTGACCCAGGGCTTATGTCTACTCACATTCAGCACAGGAGTCTGTGTGAGCTCTGAGTCCCTGACAGTCTGAGCTGGCAGTCCATGGTCACAGCTGGGAACATTCTAGGCTGCACTCATTTCAGGACCCGTCTTCAGAGGGGGAGAAATGTTAGGGGAAAAATTACTAGAAGGCTCTGAAATCCATCTATCAGGACCCAGAGGGGTGGGAGGGTGGAAGGAAGGACATTTGTAAGTAGTTATAGAAATAATAGTCAGCCCATATCTGTGACCTTTGATGGAGAGAATGGAGACACAGAGCTCTGGTAGTGAGAATGGTGTGGAAGTTTACCCCTGTTATCTTGTAATTTTGTAAATCACTGAGAAAGGGGGGGAGTAATGAAATATTCTTCCCACTCCAGTTCCCCCTGCATATACATATACATACACATACACACACACATACATATACACACACACATACACATATACATATGTCTTCCCCACTGTGCCTAGTTTTCTAGAGATCCAGAGACAGTGAGTGGGGGGGAGAAAAGAGAGATAGGAGAGAGGAAGATTGGACATTTTCCCCTATCTACATTCTTACACATGTCCCTTACTGAGCCTTGGTCTTCTAGAAATCCAGAAACAGTGTGAGAAAGGGAGGGAAATGTTAGGAGAGGAAAAAGTTAAGAGAAGGGTGAGATGGAGAGAAAGGAAACACTCCAAGAGGTAATTTGGCTCCAATCCTAATTCAATGGTCTGGCCATTTGCCCATGATAACTTGGCAAAGCCCACATGCAGAGACTAAATCAATGATTGTTTTTACAGCCAGAGATAAGTGGATACGTTGAAAATGTATCAGCAATTTTAGTAATGTTGTTAGAGTGTAATAGAGATAGGATGCACTTTCGATACACATATCCTCTCTCTAATCATCATTCGTCCATCAGCCTTGGAGGTCAAGTTGAGTTTAATCTTCATCTATGGCCATACTTTGAATTTCAGTCTCTACAAACTCACTATGCCTTCTGTAATTTTCATTCAGCACACACATAATGGGAAGTGCTCGTGCTTGGAAACTAGGAAGGTCGGTGATTCTCCTTTGTTAGAACAAAGGAAGAAAATTTTGTTATATTTCCAATTTTCCTCTGATGTTAAGCATTGTCCACACCTGTAAAAACCCATCCACTAGACTATACCATTGCATGTTTTAGGAGACTCCTTATGGCTCTCAAAACACAGACGACTCTGCCTCAAGCTGAATTATTATTATTGTTATTATTATTGATTTAATAATGATTGACAAGATTGTGATATGAGGGGTACAATTCCAAAGAATTCCCACCACCAGAGTTCTGTATCCCATCCCCTCCATTGGAAGCTTCCCTATTCTTTTTTTTTTTTTTTTTTAATAATGATTGACTAGACTATAGGACAAGAGAGGAACTATTCCATACAATCCCCACCACCAGAGTTCTCCATCCCATCCCCTCCATTGGAAGCTTCCTTATTCTTTATCCCTATTCTTTATCCCATGGACTAGAATTCTTTATGGGGTGCAGAAGGTAGAAGGTCTGGCTTCCATAATTGCTTCTGTGCTGGACATGAGGTTGAAAGGTTGATCCACATTCTCAGCCTCTTTCTATTTTTCCTTAGTGGGACAGGGCTCTGGAGAGACACATTGGTGAGGTGGTCTGCCCAGGGAAGTGAAGATGGCATCATGGTAGCAACTGTAACTTGATGGCTAAAAAGCATTAAAATATAAAGCAGAACAATTTACTTAATAACCAGGAACCTAAAGGTAAGAGTAGAGCAAATGAGATTTGGGGTTTCCATTTTGGAAAAAGCTAGGAAGTCTATCTTATTTATTTTTATTTTTATTTAAGAAAGGATTAATTAACAAAACCATAGGGTAGGAGCGGTATAACTCCACACAATTCCCACCACCCAATCTCCATAACCCACCCCCTCCCCTGATAGCTTTCCCATTCTCTATCCCTCTGGGAGCATGGACCCAGGGTCATTGAGGGTTGCAGAAGGTAGAAGGTCTGGCTTCTGTAATTACTTCCCTGCTGAACATGGGCATTGACTGGTCGGTCCATACTCCCAGTCTGCCTCTCTCTTTCCCTAGTAGGGTGGGTCTCTGAGCTCCAGGACACATTGGTGGGGTCTTCAATCCAGGGAAGCCTGGCCAGCATCCTGGTGGCATCTGGAACCTGGTGACTGAAAAGAGAGTTAACATACAGAGCCAAACAAATTGTTGAGCAATCATGGACCCAAAGCTTGGAATAGTGGAGAGGAAGCGTTAGGGAGGTACTCACTGCAAACTCTAGTGTACTTCTGCTTTCAGGTATATATTTTGCAGTAGTTTATGGATACGTGTGCACATAAGCTCTCTCTCACAGAAACTGGTGTATATCTAGGTTATGGGACTTTGTTAGAAAGTGATCCACCTGAGATGAAATTAGAGTATACTATGAAAGGAAAGGTCTCACCCGAGTAATGAAGCTGAAGGGTTGTCATTCCACACGTGAAGTCTCTGGACACAGTCTGAGGTGAAGCATGTTGAGGTGGCAATCGTTGCGTGGAAGTCTATTTTAGGGCTAATCCAAGGGGCCCATGACTTTGTTAATTTTTGTCTGCGCCTAACAAGCTAACATTCAGGAGGGCTAAAGGTATTGTCTGGGGAGATGGTGTCAGAGTTGGAAATAGAACTAGAAAGCTGCTTGGAGCAGAATGTCTGAATCCTTGAAATCATCTATATTTTATGTGTAAATAAACAGTGGGAGGAAAGGAGACGGTATCCGTATACAATTTTAATGAACAAAATTCCCATCAGTCATCAAAAGAAAACAAATGGGCAAGAGAAAGCTATTTTTTTTTCTGCTTATCTCTCCTGGGAATAAAGGTGGTTTCTAAATTAAAAAGAAAAACTGATGCTTTGTATATATTTTTCCTGTCATTTCATTGTCTTTGATCTTGCATTTCCTAAGAAAGAAGCACTTACCTTCTGAGTCAGATCAATGCTGGAGATGCATGCTTTATTTTAAGATTGTTTTTCTAGTGCTTTCTTTAGAAACTCTGAAAATCAGCCTTCATTTCTGTGTTCACATTCAAATAATGTACTTTAAAACTACTGGCTGAATGCAGGCATATAACTCTTGTTTTTTGTTAATCAACAATTAACCATAATACTTTCAAGGTAGCTACTATTTGTCAAATAAAATTGAGTTAACTAAATCTAGCTAGTTAAAACATTTTAAAACCAGTTTCTCTATGAACACTAGCCAACTGACTCTCTTCACCAAAAATGGCAGATTCTCCAGGGATTTCTCCTGAAGAAAGCTAAAGTCCCTCCCACTCACATTAGCAGCCTGCCATAGGTCTGTTTGAGTTCTCTTTTCAAGAGAGTGAAGTGCACTGTGTCACCAGAAAGGCCTTCCATCATCTGTAATAAATATTCATCTGTATGTATCATGCACTTGAGCTGCGTGACTGATGAACTCCAGCTCCAGAAACGAAGGGGAAGCCACTGAGACAAATGTCACCTTTCAGCACGGTTCTTACAGATGAATTGCATTAAGATTTAAACAAAGTCAGTAATTCCTTGCTTTCTGACTGGTTCTTGATTTAGTTCTGACAGGCCCCATGCCCTCTAAGAGTGCTTGCATCCAATTTAATTAGTTGGGTTTGAACAAGCAACCCGGGAGAAGTCAATGATTTGCTACTCTGGTCTTACTACTGAAAACTAGTTACGCTAAGTAGACTTGCTCAGGTGTTTATGCAACTTGGCCACTTTTAAATGTGGGCAGCTTCGTTCAGGACAGGTCCAAGTGTACATAACTATAGCTCTTTTGGAAAACAATCAGACATTATAATATAAAATTGCATTCAATGTGGTCTGGGAGATGGCACAGTGGATAAAGCATTGGATTCTCAAGGATGAGGTCCCAAATTCAGTCCCTGGAGCACATGTACCAGGGTAATGTCTGATTTGTGTTTTCTCTTTCTCTCTCTCTCTCTCTCTCTCTCTCTCCCTATATTTTTCATTAATAAATAAAATCTTTAAAAATAAGATAAAATAAAACTGTATTCACTGGCTTAGAAATCCCACATCTGAGAATTAATCCAAGATTTTTGCAACATTTATTTCCCACTGTGGTGGTTTCTTTCTTTCTTTCTCTCTCTCTTTTTTTATTCAAGGCAGGTATAGGGAAGTCCGTACCCTTAAGCACTCAAAATTATCTCCTCTCTCATGCTGTCCCAGGTAGGAAGGAAGGATTCAACTGATGGATTGAGTTTGGAAGGAACACTCAGGCAAGAACCCCCCCACCCCGGGCTCTCTTTCTCCATGTCACCTTATAGAAACCTTGTTTTGTTCTGCAATGAGCAAGAGGAGGTACAGTCAAGTTCAGAGGAAAAGAATCAAATATAAACACAAAGACTCTGACATGCAATCAAGACATTTACATAGCTCTGATCTCCTTCCACCCACTTAGTCCGAGCACTTCTCTCTCATTTGTACACTGTCTTGCAAGAGAAGGAAAGGGCTTTACACAGAAAGAGAAGGGTGGGTATGGGTGCTCTCACTCATAGACAGAAGGTGAAAAATAAAAACAGAAGGGGAAACACATGCTGTCAACTGTAAACCATTAATCCCCAATTAAAAAAAAGAAAGAGGGAGTTGGGCGGTAGCTCAGCAGTTAAGCTCACGAGGCACAAAATGCAAGGACCAACTCAAGGATCCCGGTTTCAAGTCTTCTGGCTCCTCACCTGCAGGTGGGTTGCCTCACAAGCAGTGAAGCAGGTGCCTGTCTCTCTCACCCTCTCTGTCTTCCCTTCCTCTCCATTTCTCTCTGTCCTATCCAACAACAGTGACAGCAATGACAACAATGATAATAACAAAAACAACAAGGGCAACAAAATGGGGGAAATGGCCTCCAGGAGCAGTGGATTCATAGTGCAGGCACTGAGCCCCAGCAATAACCCTGGAGGCAAAAAAGAGAGGAAAAAAGGAAGGGAGGGAGGGAGGAAAGAAGGAAGGAAGGAAGGAAGGAAGGAAGGAAGGAAGGTAGGAAGGAAGGAAAGAAGGAAGGTAGGAAGGAAGGAAGCAAAGAAGGAAAAAGGGACTTTATAAATTAACCTTCAAAAAACACCAAAAGTATTTATTGTTCACTGTAAAACATTAATCCCCTAATAAAGAAATAAAAAATAGTGGTCCGGGAGGTGGTGCAGTGATAAAGTTTTGGACTCTCAAGCATGGGGTCCTGAGTTGGCTTCCCAGCAGCACATGTGCCAGAGTGATGTCTGGTTCTGTCTCTCGCCACCTATCTTTGTCATGAATAAATAAATAAAATATTTAAAATATATATATCCACTATAGAGTTTATTATCAATAACAAGAAAATTTAGGAGCATGATCTACCGTTGTAATGTGCAGTATTAGGCAGATATACATATATATACATATATATATATACATACATATATATATATATATATATATACGCATATACACATGATGAGTTGATGGGTAGCATTTACTTTTACATTTTGCAGAAAACTTGAAGGCTAGATAAACCGCCATTGGCACAACAACAACAATTATTGAGGCTGAGTGCTGAATGCTGGTGTTCATTCCACACATTTGTCTCTGAAAATAATCAGGAGAAAATTAAATGTGGGTCACTCTGGTTTACACATTCATCTTTTATTTAAATTTTTTAATATTTATTTATTTCCTTTTGTTGCCCTTGTTGTTTTGTTGTTGTAGTTATTCTTATTGTCATCATTGTTGGATATGACAGAGAGCAATAGAGAAAGGAGGGGAAGACAGAAAGGGGGAGAGAAAGACAGACACCTGCAGACCTGCTTCACTGCCTGTGCAGCGACTCCCCTGCAGGTGGGGAGCCGGGAGCTCGAACTGAGATCCTTACGCCAGTCCTTGTGCTTTGCGCCACATATGCTACCACCGGACTCCCTGATTTACACATTTATCTTATGTGAATCTGTATTCAGTGCGCACACACACACACACACACACACACACACACACACACACACACACGTGCACACACTAGGAGTGGATGAAGGGTGCCCGACATGCAAAGAAACTTTTGTGACTTGTAGGACATCAAAAGAAGCAAGATTTACTGATGTCACCTAGTTCATAAAGTACATATTGAAATATTCAGATCTGGAGAGTCTTTATGAAGTGTGCATGCCAAGATGTTGGCGTTATTCATGGTCCAAGAAAGTAGGAACTGATACATTCGCTGATACAGTTTGCCCTTTTTTTTCAGATACTATTATCCTTAGATCAGTTTGTATAAAGTTCTATAAAAAAATTAGTCCATCTTAAGTTTACAGATGTAAACACAGAAACTCTAACATACAGTCAAGCAATTGTATTCCTTGGTATTTATTTAAATTAAGAACATAATCCTTGCACAAGCCAGTCCTCAATTAGCTACAGAAGATTTCTTCATAGCCCAAGTGCTTGAGATCAACCAGACATACTCCAGCAGATGAATGGATACAGTGTGATAGATTCAAACAAACGAATATTCCTCATTTTTTTAAATGTGTCCATCCATGAAAAGACAGGGAGGAACTCTCACTGCATGTGATAAAAGTCTGTTTGACATGATCACACACCATCTGACTCCAAACATACAGCACACTAGCAAAGGAAAAACACTGGTTTTGTTTGTTTGTTTTGCACATGCTAGCAGGGGGCTCAAGGGAATGTTGGATGGAATGTAGGTGAGTAACAGACACTGTACAGAGCAGTGAAGTCAGCCTGGATGATGTTGTCAGGGGTATACTTATTCACTGCAGACTGTCAGAACTGTATGTAGGGGTGTGAGCTATAGCTCTGAAATATTTTAATTTTATAATCCACTGTAAGATATCACTGATAGTGAAAAATTATTTTTACCTGTACTACACAAAAAGTTTATCCTAGAGTGCACTACAGACTTCAGCTAACAACAGTGCAGCAATATTGGCTCATCAGTCTGACAAATACACCTTATTAATGAAAGACTATAGAAACAGAAAAGACTGAGTGTACGTGAGGACGTCGAAAGACCTTCTTTGTGCTATTCGGTTACTGGATAGACCTAAAATTGTGCTTAAAGTGCAATCTAGGGCAGGGGAAATAGCATAGTGGTTCTGCAAAAGACAAGGGCTCCAATGACTCAGGTTCAGTCCCCAATATCACCATAAGCCAGAGCTGAGCATGGCTTTGATCTGTCACTCTGTGTATCTTTCTCTGTATCTCTCTCTATCTCTGTATATCTCTTCCTTTATCTCTGCCTTTCTCTGATTGTCTTTGTATCTCTCTCAAGTAAATTGAATTAATAGATAAAGTTTAATAAGCCAAATTTGTGGTCATCAAAGGAGAAAGGGAGAAGTGGACAAATTAGAGTAAAAGTGATGACTATTATAGTGAAGATGTCATAGGACTTTCAGTGGAGAACACTTAATGCGGTACATAGATGTTTATTGATAATATATATATGCAAAAATTCATCAAGTCTTTTTTTTCCAGCAGGGTTATTGATGGAGCTTCATACCTGCACTACTCCACCATTTCTGATCTCTATTTTTTCCCTTTTTCTATTCTTTTCAGTTTGTTTTGATAAAGGATGAGAGAAAGAGAAAAGGAGACAACCTAGTTGTTTTTAACAGATGAGTAGTGTAAGTATAAAGTGGTATTACACTGTCATCTTTATTTGCATTTCTGAAAAGAAATTTTTAAGTTGACAAATTTACCAATCCATTCAATCTCATTATAGGCTGTTATCCTTGAGCTTTGTAAACCTTGCATTTACAATAATACTCATTACTTATTGAGCATTAACGTTATGCCAGACATTAGATCTGTTTTCTTAGCTATCATGACTCTATGCAGTAACATTTATATTCTGATTTTTAAGTTGAGTAATATTCAAGGCCTGTAATGACTACAAAGAAAAGTGGGAGTCCATCTAGTGGACTACTAGTCCAACTAGTGTTTCCACAGAACTCAAACTCACAGATATGATTTTGTCATGATTATATATTCCTTGAGTAAGGTCTTCCCTCTGGCAAGGGGAAAGAACTTTCACAACAGCACAAAAATCTGCCCCCACAAAGAATGCTGGCATGTTTCTGTCACTGTCAAATAAATCTAACCTGCATCAAGATGCTGTTCTTCGTGGTTTTCAGTGAGCATGAGGTCTGCTGATGTGCTGCCATGCTACTCAGCCAGGCACTGACACATGGAAAGGAGCAGTCAAACTACAGAGGCAATGTCATCCTGATTTCCAGATGACTGCTCACACACCATATATTTTCCCATTAACACTGTACCCAAATCCAAAAAAATGAATGTCTGGATGTGGCAGAAAAATCGCAAGAACAAGATGTGAACGTTGTCGGTGCTTTGAATAAATGATAGCTACTAAGACCCAAAAAAGATTATCGCATGGAATTGTGTATGTTTCCTGTTATTTAATAATTTGCTGTAAGAAATCTATTGACCTTTCTGTAGACTTTTTCTTTTCCAAAGGAAGCTGAAACATTAATTATGGTTTAACTACTTTATTGAGCAGCATTAGCATACAAATAGGACATCAATAACCAATTACAGTCTCCATTTTGAAAAAGCAGGTCTCTTTCATAGCCTCTGTGACTGCTAACTCAGCCACTTAAAGGTCTTAGCTCTTGATATCAGTGGCAGTCAAGGCCCTTCTCTATGGACCTCAGGGGCATTCTACAACCTGCCTGACACACTGTGCCTCCCTTCCCACCAAACTGGCCCACCTATAGCATCCAAGACACTTCTGTGCCCCACTAGCATATCCTCATCTCAGGCTCATCCCACACACACAGTCAGTAGCCCTTTGGCTACTCTACCTTTGTCATCTACCTTTTATTCTCTTTTTAACAGGGTTATAATCCTCTAATTCTTTATTCACTCGCTAGATGGTTATTGGATCCTGCTCAGAAGTAGCAATTGTTCCTGCTCTGACACCATCTCCCCAGACCACCTGCATGTTAGCTGTCAGGCTCAGGCAAAAAATTAGAAAAGTCATGGGCCCTTTAGAATATCCCTAAAACAGACCTACTCATTTTTTTCCAAAACGAAGATCCTAAATCTCATCTGCTATAGTCCTAATTTTAGGTTCCTGATTATTGAATAATTTTCCCTGCTTTATCTCTCAGTACTTTTCAGCCTCAAGTTGCAGTTGCTACCATGATGCCAACTTGACTTCCCTGGGCAGACAACCTCACCAATATGTCCTGGAACCCTAATTCCCCAGAGTCCTGCCCCACTAGGGAAAGAAACAGGCTGGAGTATGGATCGACCTGTCAACAAGCATGTCCAACAGAGAATCAATTACAGAAGCCAGACCTCCCACCTTCTGCATCCCGCAATGACCCTGGGTCCACACTCCCAGAGGGGAGATTGGGCGGTGGGAATTGTGTGGAGTTGTACCCCTCCTACCCTATGGTTTTGTTAATTAATCCTTTCTTAAATAAAAAAATTTAAAAAACTTAAAAAAAAAAAAAAAGAATAGGAAAGCTATCAGGGGAGGGGATGGGATACAGAGTTCTGGTGGTGGGAATTATGTGGAGTTGTACCCTCGTAACCTATGGTTTTTGTAAGTGTTTTATTTTCATAAATAAAAATTTAGAAAAAAAAAAGAATAGGGAAGCTTCCAATGGAGGGGATGGGATACAAAACTCTAGTGGTGAAAATTATGTGGAATCATACCCCTCTTAACCTATGGTCTTGCCAATAATTATTAAATCAGTAAAATAAAATTTAAAAAAAGAAAGAAAAAGAAGAGAAGCAGTGATGGGGTAAGTGGAAAGGAGTAAGGTAGACACGATCCCTGTAGACTGTGGATCCAAGAGGTTGTAGACCATTGACAGAGTTGGCAAACTTTCTCCCTAAAGGGCCAGGTAATGCTATTTTAGGCTATGTGGGCTTCCCGGCACCCGTTGTAATGATTCAGTTCTGTCCTGGCAGTGGGAAAGGCTTCCACTGGCAGTGATATGGAAATGGCTGGAAGTGACTGTGTTCCAGTGAAACTCTACTGACAAAAAGGAGGGAGGGGAGTGCCAAGTGATGGCACACCCAGTTAAGCACACATAGTACTAAGTGCAAGGACTCATGCAAAGATCAGACTTCAAGCCTCCAGCTCCCCAACTGCAAGAGGGCTACTTCATAAGTGGTAAAGCAGGTCTGCATATATCTATCTTGCTCTCCCTCTCTATTTCACCTCCACTCTCAATTTCTCTCTGTCCTGTCCAATAAAATGGAAAAAAATGGCACAAGGAGCAATGGATTCCTAGTGCCTATACTGAGCCCCAGCAATAATCCTAGAAGCAAAAGAAAAACAAGACTTTAAATTACTATTTTTATTTTATTAAATATAGGCAGAAAATTGAGATGGGGAAGAAGATAGAGACAGAAAGAGGAAGAGAGACACCTTCAGCACTGTTACACCACTTAAGAAGTTTCCACACACACACATACACACACACACACAAGTGGGGAACAGAGTTCTGAACTGAGACCTTCTGCACTAGACACATGCACTCAGGCAGATGATGACAGTAACCTACCTAGAATACATTCTTTTCTTTTTAATTTCTTTATTGGGGGATTAATGTTTTACATTTGACAGTAAAGATAATAGTTTGTGCATGCATAGCATTTCTCTGTTTTCCACATAACAATACAACCCCCCCCCCAGGTCCTCTGTCATCCTTTTAGGATCTGTACTCTCCCCCTTGACACCCACCACAGAGTCCTTTACTTTGGTGCAATACACCAACTCCAGTTCAGGTTCTATTTGTGTTTTCTCTTTTGATCTTGTTTTTCAACTTCTGCCTGAAAGTGAGATCATCCCATATACATCCTTCTGTTTCTGACTTATCTCACTTAACATGATTTCTTCAAGCTCCATCCAAGATGGAATGAAGAAGGTGAAGTTGACATTTGTAATAGCTGAGTAGTATTCCTTAACTTTCTCAGACACTCATCTATTGTTGGACACCTGGGTTGCTTCCAGGTTTTCGCTATTACAAATTGTGCTGCTGTGAACATAGGTGTACAGAGATCTCTTTGGATGGGTGTGCTTGTTTCCTTAGGATCTATGCCCAGGAGAGGAATTGCAGGGTCATAGGGCAGGTCCATTTCTAGCCTCTGAGAGTTCTCCAGACTGCTCTCCACAGGGCTTGGACCCATTGACATTCCAACCAGCAGTGCAAGAGGGTTCCTTTGAGACCACACCCTCTCCAGCATTTGCTGCTGTTACCTTTTCTGATGTGTGACATTCTCACAGGAGTGAAGTGGTATCTCATTGTTGTCTCTATTTGCATTTCTCTGACAATATGAGACTTGGAGCATTTTTTCATGTGTTTCTTGGCCTTTTGATATTTTCTGTGGTGAATATTCTGTCCATGTCCTCTCCCCATTTTTGGATGGGGTCATTTGTTTTCTTATTATTAAGTTTGGCAAGCTCTTTATGTATTTTGGTTATTAGCCTCTTGTCTGATGTATGGCATGTAAAGATCTTCTCCCATTCTGTGAGGGGTCTCTTGGTTTGGGTAGTGGTTTCTTTTGCTGTGCAGAAGCTTTTTAATTTGATGCAGTCCCATAGGTTTATACTTGCCCTTAGTCTTCTTTGTAATTGAATTCATTTCATTAAAGATGTCTTTAAAATTTATTCAAGAAAGAGTTCTGTCAATATTTTCCTCTAAGTTTCTGATAGTATCTGGTCTAACATCCAAGTCCTTGATCCACTTGGAATTTATCTTTGTGTCTGATGAAATAAAGTGGTTCAGTTTCATTCTTCTGCATGTTTCAACACATTTTTTCCAACATCATTTGTTGAAGAGACTCTACTTTCCCCTTTAGTAGTCTGGACCCCTTTGTCAAAAATTAGATGTCCATAGGTGTGGGCACTTACTTCTGGGCTCTCAGTTCTATTCCACTAGTTAGAGTGTCTATTCGTGTTCCAGTACCAAGCAGTTTTTATTACAATGGCCCTATAATACAATTTGAGATATGGGAGTGTGATGCCTTCAGTTCTTTCCTTTCTTCTCAAGATTGTTTTGGCAAATCTAGGTCTTTTCTGGTTCCAGATAAACATTTGTAGCATTTGTTCTATTCTCCTAAAAGTGTGGTTGGGATCTTGATGGGGATAGCATTAAATTTGTAGATGGCTCTGGGTAATATATTCATTTTGATTATGTTAATTATTCCAACACATGAACATGGGATATCTTTCCACTTCTTTGTGTCTTTTTCAATTTCTTTGAGTAGTGACTCATAATTTTCAGTATACAAGTCTTTCACTTCTTTGGTTAGGTTTATTTCTAGATATTTTATTGTTTTTGTTGCTATAGTAAAAGAAATTGATTTCTGGGTTTCAATTTCTTCTAGCTTAGTGTTTGCATAGCAGAATGCCACTGACTTTTGTATGTTAATTTTGTAGCTTGATACCTTACTGTATTGCCTGATGATTTCCAAAAGCTTCTTGCTGGATTCCTTAGGTTTTTCTATGTATACTATCATGTCATCTGCAAATAGAGAGAGTTTGACTTCTTCTCTTGCATCTGTATGCCTTGAATTCCTTGCTCCTGCCTGATTGCTATGGCAAGAACTTCCAACACTATGTTAAATAATATGGTGACAGTGGGCAGCTCTGTCTAGTACCTAATCTGAGAGGAAATGCTTCCAGTTTTTCACCATTAAGTGTGATGTTGGTTGTAGGTTTGTTATATATAGACTCCACTATCTTCAGAAAGGAAGGAACGAAGGAAGGAAGGAAGGAAGGAAAGAAGGAAGGAAGGAAGGAAGGGGAAGGTAAGTCAGGAGGGATGGAGGAAGGGTGGAGGGAAAGGAAGGAGGGATAGAAAGGAGGGAAGTAGAGGAGGGAGGGAAGGAGAGAACGGAGAGAGGGAAAGAGGAAGGGAAAGAGAGAAGACAGAGATGGCGGGAGGAAAGGAGGAAGGGAGGGAGAAGGAGGGAAGAAGGTAAGTGAAACAGAGGAAGGAAGGAAGGAAAGAGACGAAAACATTGACAGCTGAGTTTCCTGGATCCCAGTCTCAGCTCTATAGACTAGTTAGTGATGAACTGAACATCTCAGGTAACCTCACTGAACTTGGTTTCCTCGACTGCTGAAGGAAAATGGGGCTCTTGCAGCAATGACATCCTACCTGCCTCTGAAGCAGACCTGCACCACTGAGTCACAGAGAAGAGTAAAGTAAGAAAACATCTGAGCACATCTGCTTCACAGCAACAGACCCTCTGCAGCGCTCCCTGCCAGAGAGCCTGCAGACAAAGCGCGATTTCCTGGGCCAAACGGCCCCCGAAATGATTAACTATTGTAGCAGCAGAAAGTAGGTGAAGAAGCGACAGATGGCCCATATGAAGTAGTCTGGAATCACCTGCTATGAAATTAATTCCACACCTTGAAGGCTTGGGGTTCAGCACCAAGGGGGGAGGGCAGCCGTTGATAAATTGTGTGCTTGTGTGTCAGCTTCTGTGCAGACATCTAAATAAAATACGTCATGTTATGTGTGCTTCCCTCCATCTCATTTTAATGCATCATCATCTACAGAAAACTGCGGGGAGACGTGCTACATCAATCAAGCCATTAATTCCTGAGATTATGCTGATGAGTCGCCTGGAGGGTTTGTTTCCCAGAATAGATGCTCCCTCCCTTCCCCAGGAAGGATGCTCTTGGCTGTCCCTGGCTCCACCCACCCTGCTTGGATCTGGAACCAGCTCTCCCTGGCACCCCTCCTGCAAGGGCACCCACCAGGCAGGCAGGCACTGGCACCGTGAGGATGGGTCCCACCAGACAGCACAAGTTGGCAGCTCAAACTGGAGTGAGTGGCAGGAAGTCGTGAGGCTCCAGGGGAAGGGCTTCACCGGCTTCACCGCCCAGCTACCACTCCTGTCCCCGCCCCAGTGCAGGGGGAAGGCAAAGCTGAAGAGAAAAGCCTCCCCAGAAAGATGCTCTTTCAGCTGCGATGGCAAGAGGAGACCTGCAGACCGGTGACTCTGCCTCATGTGAAAAGCAAGTCAGGTCATGAGGCAGGTGCTGAAGGAGAAAGCTTCCAGCCCAGCAACAGCCCTCAGGCGTCCTGCGAGAACCAGCTGGGAGCAGCGAGTCTAGGTGCCCAGGGAGCCTGCATGTGTCCTCTGTCCTCCTTGATACCACAAGCATGTTAGATCACTGTGGGGGTCAAGCTTGTCAATCATTATTAACCCACTTCTTCTTCTACTTCTAGCGTTTGCCCTTCTTCCGTAGCCAGTCCACAGCGTCAGGTTGAGCCTGATGTAAAGTTTCGAGACCTCCTTTGAATCTGGAGAGGTGGCAGTCGTTGACTATGTGGGTCATAGTCTGTCTGCAGCCGCAGGGGCAGTTCGGGTCGTCTCTGGCTCCCCAGCGATGGAACATAGCGACGCACCGGCCATGGCCTGTTCGATAGCGATTGAGGAGGGCCCAGTCATAACGTGCTAGGTCAAAGCCGGCTTGACGCTTGCAGGGTCTGTGATGAGGTGTTTGTTCTTTACCTCACATTAACCCACTCATAAAATAAAACTAGAAAAGAAAGAAGTTACTATTAAATTATAATTGAATATTATCCCAAGAATTGTATTCTAATTCATGAAAACCAAACATGATGTGACAAAGAGAGCATTTTCTTTGCTACTTATCAAAGGGCAGATTTAATCAGTCTTGGACACTAGGAAGTCATGAAAATTTTAGGTGACCAAATAAAACATTATTTTCTTAAAGAAAAAAAGGGGGGTAGAGATAGATAGCATAAAGGTTATGTAAAGAGACTCTCATGCTCCAGAATCTCAGAATCTCAGGTTCAATCCTCCACACCACCATAAACTAAAACTGAGCAGTGTTCTGGTAAGAAAAAGGAAGGAAGGAAGGAAGGGAGGAAGGAAGGAAGGGAGGGAGGAATGGAGGGAGAGAGGGAAAGAAAGGAAGGAAGGAAGGAAGGAAGGAAGGAAGGAAGGAAGGAAGGGAGGGATGAAGGAAAGAAGGGAGAAATGGAGGGAGACAGGGAAAGAAAGCAAGGAAAGAAGGAAGGAAGGAAGGAAGGAAGGAAGGAAGGAAGGAAGGAAGGGAGGGAGGGGAAGGAAGGAAGGAAGGAAGGAAAGGAAAGGAAAGAAAAGAAAAGAAAAGAAAAGAAAAGAAAAGAAAAGAAAAGAAAAAGAGAAACATTGTGAATTTGGTGCACTCTTGGACACACCTCCCACAGAGCAACAACCACAGTAGCAACAGAAAAGGGGTTAGTTAGATGTCTTGCCTGTAAAGAGCTTCAGATCAAACGGGCTGGAAGTGAGTATCAGGGAGACCAGTGGGACTACAGCCTCTGCTTTCAGTCTGGTGGAGGCCTGCAGGAGAAGAGCAGGACGGTGTAGTGATAAGAAGCACCATGGAGGCAGCGGGCGGTAGGGCAGCAGGTTAAGCGCAGGTGGCACAAAGCACAAGGACCCGTGTAAGGATGCCAGTTCGAGCCCCCCGGCTTCACAGGCGGTGAAGAAGGTCTGCAGGTGTCTGTCTTTCTCTCCCCTGTCTCTGACTTCCCCTCCTCTCTCCATTTCTCTCTGTCCTATCCAACAACAACAACATCAGTAACAACAATAATAACTACAACAGTAAAACAACAAAAGCACAAAAGGAAATAAATAAATATTTAAAATCTTATATAAAAAAAACACACAGTGGAGCCTTGCACCAAAGTCAAGGCCTCTGGGGTGGGGAGGGCTCAGGTCCTGGAACATGATGGCTGAGGAGGACCTAGGTGTGGGTTCGAGTGTTAAGTGGAAAATGGAGAAAGGTTACACATGAACCAACTACTGTATTTTACTGTCAAGTGTAAATTATTAACCTCCCAAGAAAGGGAAATGAATCAATAAATCGATAACGCAGCTCAGCCAGTAGTGTCTTCTGCGTGGGTGAGGCAGGGACAACACACAGGAGCACCATGACACAAGGGAAGCTCCACCTTGGTGGTGTCTCTCTCCCTCTGTCTCCCCCATCTGTATCTCTCCTCTCTGTGTCCTGCCATCTCTCTATCAGAAATAAAAAAGGTTTTTTAAGTTTGTGCAGGAACATTGGAATCACACATTCATAAGGGCCTGGTGTCTGAAAGGAATAAATAGAAATAAGCACTATAGGTAGGAGCAGTTAACCAGATGATACCACTGGAGGAAATCGAGTATTGGGTACACAAAAACTCTAAGTGTGGGGCCTGGTGGTGGCATACCTGGTCAAGCACACAAGTCACCATGCATTAGGACCCAGGTTCAAGGCCCTGTCTCCACCTGCGGGGGGGGGGGGGGGGGGAACTTTACAAGTGGTGAAGCAGGGATGCAGGTGTCTCTCTACCTCTCTGCCTTTCCCCTACCTCCCTCTACCCTCTCAATTCCTCTCTGTCTCTATCCAGTAATAAGAAAGTAATACATTTTTAATACATCTTAAATATGGAAAGTAAAGTATTTTCAAAAGCAAGCTGCAATAGTAATAAATCTTTGGGATGTTATGTCATGGTCAATTAGTGTGGGGACATCAGGCAGAAAAATATCAGTGACTAGAGTTTGCATATTCATCTGCTTAGCGCATGCAATATTTCCCTCGCCTTCCACTGTTACGTAAGGAAAGATCATTGTTGCACCCACAGTAGAGAAGGAGAACCCGACTTAGGAGTCAAAATCCAGAGTCGCTCAGCAAGCAGGATGCGTATAAATCCAAGACGATTGACTCCAAAGCCAAGTTCACTCCTCTGGCCTTACTATGACCACCTCATTTACAAAAATACCTTTTTTTTTTCTTTTTCCTTTTTCTTTTTTGAAGGAGTAACAGTTGACAGTAAAACACAGTACTTGGTACATGTGAAACATTTCTCAGTTTTTTCATAACAACTCAACCCCCACCAGGTCCTCCTCTGCCATCCTGTTCCAGGACCTGAGCGCCCCCCCACCCCAGAGTCTTTTACTTTGGTGCAATACACCAACTCCAGTCCACGTTCTGCTGTGTGTTTTCCCTTCTAATCTTGTTTTTCACCTTCTGTCTATGAGTGAGATCATCCCATATTCATCCTTCCCTTTTTGGGTGATCTCACTTAACACGATTCCTTCAAGCTCCATCCAAGATGAGATGAAGAAGGTTAATTCACCATTTTTAATAACTGAGTAGTATTCCATTGAAAATATCTTTTTTGTCTATGATCAGTTATCTCTTTGGTGTTTAGCTTTGTTTTTGTTTGTTTTTAAGTTTCAGCAGCTAGATCATTTATGAATTTCAGCTTCCCCTTGGACCTCATCAATAATTTTTTTTCTTACTCATGAAGGCAGTGTCCAGCCTTACCTACTTAACAAACAAGACGTTTTTTCCCAAGCTGGTGAGGTGGGGGGCAGACATTAATCAACCTGCCAACACCCATGTCCAGTGGAGAAGTGGTTACAGAAGCCAGACCTTCCACCTTCTGCACCCCATAAAGAATTTTGTTCCACACTTCCAGAGGGGGAGAAATGTTAGGGGAAGTTGACTAGAAGGCTCTGAACCCCAACTTCATCAGGACTCAGAAAGAAGAAGGAGGAGAAGAGGAAGAAAGGAAGGACATTCAGAGGTTGTAATAGGTGTAGGTATGACTTACAAAGGAAGAGGATGTAGGCCATAGAAAAATCAAGGGAGGTAGTCAAGGGTCAAGGGAGGCAGGCATTAGTGCACCTGGTTAAGTACACACATTACAATGACAAGCTCAGGGACCCAGGTTCAAGTCCTGGGTTCAGAGGGAAAGCTTCACAAGTGGTGAAGCAGGGCTGCAGGAGTCTCTCTCCCTTTCTCTCCCTCTCTATCTCCCCCTCTCAACTTCTCTCTCTATTCAATAATAAATAAATATTAAAAAATGAAATAAAAATGGTCATAGTGGGGGTAGATAACATAGTGGTCATGCAAAGAAACTCCCATGCCTAAGGCTCCAAAGTCCCAGATTCAATATCCTACACCACCATAAGCCAGAGCTGAGCATTGCTCTGGTAAAAGAAAGAAGGAGGGGGAGGAGGAGAAAGAGAAAAAATGGAGAAAAGAAAAAGTGTTCAAAGATATAGAGAGATAGATAGACAGATAGTTATAGAAATACTAGTCAACCTACGTCTGCAGCCTTAGGAGAGCTGCTACATGTAACTTCCAGTGGCAGGTCCAGGGACACAAAACTCCGAGAGATAGGAACGGTGTGGAATTGGAGCCCTGTTATCTTGTAATTTTTTAAATCAATATTAAGCCACTAATAAAATAATAAGAAGAAATAAATAAATGAGAAAAGATGCTTATTTCCAACTCAAGGGACAGCTACCGGTGTGCAGTAGGCACTTGCCTCCAGCCTGAGCCTCGCTCCGCCCTGCTGTGGGGTGCCCCTGGCTGCACCCTAACTTTATCCCCACTGGGAGCGCCCTCTCTCTAACCGTCTAGGTTGGGGGGGTGTTGTGAAGACAAACTGAGATAACATATGTAAAACCATTTGGAAAACGTTACAAGTACTATACAAATTTAGGAATCATTATTACTGAGGCAATAAAAGGACTGATCACTCTGATAAATAAATGGTTTGCTTGTGTGCCTCCATGGTTTCCAAGAACAGCAGTAATTGCACTTGGCAGAGAAATCCACAGCAGTTAACCAAATCCCAGCGTACTGGGGAAAGGCACGGCCTGGCCAGACCCAAATGATTTTAAAAGACCACAAAAAATAAGCAACTATTCCAGTAGAATCAGTTCTAGTTCTATCCATCCTGTCCTGCTACTTAGAGAAATAGAACTTGTTATGAAACTTTTGGGTCCTTTCCAACCCAGCTGATTGCTTCAGCTTTATCTTGCTGCGTTTAAATATTGTTAGAGTTCAAACCCAGCCAATGAGCTCTAGCTGGCCATCTCATGATGCTTCCCGTGCAAAGAACACACCTTGAAATGGCTAGTGGACTTCGCCCCAGACTGTCCTGTAACTGCAGCCCATGCCCTGAGGTGTTACTTGCAGGAAGAACAGCCAGCAGAGGTTCAGAGACAGCAGCAGAAGCAGTGAGCCATAGTCTCCAGTGATCAATTCTTGCTGCACTGGTGTGGAAATACACCCTGGCAAGGAGTCCCATATCACGGGAGAGGTCTAAGCAGGGGGTGCAGAAGGGAGTGGAGAGTCTGGATAGAAGTGTGGGAGGATGCCACGGTTACTCTTATGCTTACTTACAAAGATGTCTTCCTTCTCTTAGAGTCTGTGATCCAGTTTGATTTAACAAGTGAGAACACAAACATACCTGCATAAATATCAGCTTTGCTTTAAGGACTGGTAGGTTCAAACCCCAGTCCTTCCATCCATTTGCAGAAAGCTGTAAGATTCAGAGCAGAGAACACATCTCTTTGAAGTTGCTTTATTGAATAGAAGACTTGCTTTTTTAATTATTTTACTAGTGATTTAATAATGGTTAACAAGATGGGAAGATAATAGGGGTACAATCCCACACAGTTCCCACCACCAGAGTTCCATGTCCCATCCTCTCCATTGGAAGCTGCCCTATTCTTGATCCCTCTGGGAGCCTGGACCAGCATTCCTTATGAGGTGCAGAAGGTAGGAGCAATAGAAGGATGATTACTAAAGCCCTTTGTGCTGCAGTTTCTCGTGCACAGAGGGATCACGATGCTACCATCTACTTCATGGGGTCACTATGCATGCTAGATGAGTACCCATAATGCATCTTGCTCACCACCTGCCGCGCAGACGCTGAGACTTAAGCCATCACATCCTGCGATCCTTGTCTACATTGTCTCGTTCACTGATGCACACCGCCAGGCCCCCCTTTGCCTTTTGCCCCTTCCCCTCCATACCCCACAGGTCACTGTCCTATGGCTGGTGCTTTCCCTACATGCCCATTCAGTGTATTCTTCATGTCCCTAACATCTCCTGTCATTTCTAACACCTGCAGAGTGAATCCCAGCTTCTCTGGAGGATGCCCCTCAGGCCAGGCCCTTTTTCTTTCTCTCACCTCCCAGCAGCCTTTCTCTCAAATCACTTATTGCACATTGGTTCCCTGGTGTCTGGCACAAGTAATGGCTTGTGCACATTAGCTTAATATATATTTTTTCATCTAGGATACTGGTGTGCTAGGGATACTGATAAAGGGTGGTGAATGTATTGAGGAGAATAGGAGTTGGAATTTCCATCTGCTGTGTGACCTTGTTCAAGATGCATCCATACTCCAGCCAGTAAGACTGTCTTTTCATTTCTGCCTACTTGTTTAGTTAGTTAGTTAGTTAGTTAGTTAGTTGAGACAGAAAGCAATTAAGAGGGGTGGGGAAGATGGATAGATAGGTAGATAGATGATAGATAGATGGATAGATGGATGGATAGATAGATAGATTATAGATGAATAGATAGATGGATGGATAGGTGATAGATGGATAGATAGGCAGATGATAGATGAATAAACAGATGGATAGACAGAAGATAGATAGATAGATAGATATACATATCTTACATATTTCCCATATGATTAGTTATCACTCTTTTTAGATAAGCACTTAGAAATGGAAATGCTATATTATACCTTGTTCAAGCTCCAAGACCACTCTGAGCTCCATTTCCTCATAAGCAACAGACAGGAATAATCATTTATTTGTTGTATAACAATGATTAATGATTAAGAAATTAATGGTTAATAAAGGGGACCTAGCAGTTGATTCAACTGCAGTAACTGGGGCGCAGTGGGTGTGACCGAACCCCTGACTTTCCTCTTTCATCTTAATCTTCCCGGGAACCAGTAAGCAGAGAATTACCCGAAAAGTCTTAAACACACAGAGCAGACTAGGCTTCACTTGGCAATAGACCTGCCTCAGATACTCGCTGGGCAGCCTTATTTCTGGGGCTTCAAGTGAGGAACACAGACAGGCTCTCGCTGTCAAGGATGACAGTGGTCAGGCTTAATGGCAGTGAATTAGAGAGGCAATGAGAATGTGGGAGAAATGCCGATGATCAGGAGACTCAGAGAGGAAACTAGTTTGGGAAATTAGTCCTATAAATGTGGGGAAATTAGCCAACTGTATCACTTCTCTCACTAAAAGATGATCAAATATAAATGCCCTTTGTAAGATTTTTTTGGATAAGTGAAGAAATCAAAACCACATTGGCATAAACTATATTTTAAGACTTGACTGTAGTCTGGGAGGTGGTACAGTGGATAATGCATTGGCCTGGCAGGTATGAGGCTCTGAATTTGATCCCCAGAAAGAATTTTTTACTGCCTGGGTTATTACGTAGAGTATTCAGAAATGGAGGCCAGGTGGTGCACCTGGTTAAGCACACACATTACCAAGTGCAAGGACCCAGGTTCGAGCCCCTGATCCACACCTACAGGGTGGATGGTTTACATGGCTGTCGGTGTCTCTTGGTCTGTCTATCTAACTATCTATCTATCTATCCATCCATCCATCTATCATCTATCTACCTATCCATCTATCCATCCATTTATCTATTCATCTATCATCTACATATCTATCCATCCATCTATTCATCTATCATCTACCTACCTATCTATCCATCTACCTACCATCTATCTACCTATCTATCCATCCATTCATCTATTTATCCATCTTTCTATCATGTATCTACCTATCTATCCATATATCTTCCCCACCCCTCTCAATTGCTCTCTGTCTCTACAAATGAAATAAATAAATAAATAAATAAATAGGCGGAAATGAAAAGATAGTCTTACAGGCTGGAGTATGGATGGACCTGCCAAAGCCCATGTCCAGTGAAGAAGCAATTACAGAAGCCAGACCTTCAACCCATAGGGATCCTGGGTCCATGCTCCCTGTGGGATAAAGAGTAGGAAAGCTTCCACTGGAGGGGATGAGATATGGCACTCTGGTGGTGAGAACTGTATGAAATGTACCCCTCTTATGCCATAATTTAGTCGATAATTATTGACTCTCTAATAACAATAGTAATAATAGGAAATAATTAATTATATATACAAAGTTTTACATACACACAGATTTTGCAACATTAGTTACTAAATTAGAAATAACCTTGAGTAGGGAGTCGGGCAGTAGTCCAGCAGGTTAAGTGCAGGTGGTGCAAAGTGCAAGGACCAGCACAAGGATCCTGGTTTGAGCCCCCAGCTCCCCACCTGCAGGGGCGTCACTTCACAAGCAGTGAAGCAGGTCTGCAGGTGTCTTTCTCTCCCCCTCTCTGTCTTCCCCTCCTCTCTCCGTTCCTCTGTCCTAACAACGATGACATCAATAACAACAATAATAATAACTACAAAAATAACAAATGGAAAAATATATAAATAAATGTAAAAAAAAGAAATAACATAAATAGCTGACAGTATGTGAAATGGGTAAATAAATTGAACTTTATCCATTAAATTACATATTATATCTAAAAAGAAAATATAAAATATTATATACATATTAAAATTAAGTTTGTGTAAGAAAATGTATGCCTTTGGAAAATGTGAAAATCCTACAGTGGGAAGAAAGACTGCTTATAAACCTACTTACTAATGACCCTAACAATATAGAAAGGGATGAAACATACTTATAGGAATACTCAGAGGAAAACATTGCTAATGGTAATTACTTCTGGATGTGGAAATCAGCAATTATTTTCCTGTTTTTTACATATCTGCATTTTTACAGCTTTGCACAATGATTATGTACTTTTTAAACTTTTATTAGTGAGTTAATAATGATTAGTAAGATTGTAAGATAACAGGGGTACAATTCCACACAGTTCCCACCACCAGAGTTCCCTGTCCCATCCCCTCCACTGGAAGCTTCCCTATTCTTTATCCCTCTGGGAGTCTGGACCGGAATTCTTTATGGGGAGCAGACAGTGGGAGTTCTGGCTTCTGTAATTGCTTCTCCACTGGACGTGAATGCTGGCAGGTGGATCCAACCCCCCAGCTTGTTTCTGTCTTTTCCTAGTGGGGCAGGGCTCTGGGGAGGGGAGACTTCAGGACACAATGGTGAAGTCGTCTGCCCAGGGAAGTCAGGATGGAATCATAATAGCGTCTGCAACTTGGTGGCTGGATCTTGTACACAGCCAAGAAGATGCCCAAATCAGTAAACTATCTCTCTATCCTTCAACATAGGTCCTGCAACTACAGATGGGTCAGTGCATAGTAGCTGTGGTTTATATTCTGTCTTCTTACCTGGATTATTTGACAGACCTCTCCAGAGGTGGTTGACATTCTCGCCCTCCACAAGTCCAGGTGCAGAGAGAACAAGCAGGGGAAACTGCACACTTGTGAACTCCAAGCAGGTTCCCCAAGGGCTGAGGTTCTGGACTGGGGACTACAGCACTGGGGGACCACGCTTGAATCCTGGTATTGTCTTTAGTACCTGTTTGAGCAACAGACTTACTCTTTATTTTAAATATTTTATTTTATTTAAGAGAGACAAAGAAACTGAGAGTGGAAGGGAAAATAAAGAGAGAGAGAGAGAGAGAGAGACACCTGAAGCACTGCTTCACCACACGTGAAGCTTTCCCCCCAGCAGGTGTCTTGAACCCAGGCCCTAGGAATGTTACAGCATTAGTGCTGAACTGGTTGACCACCACCCAGCCCTTCAGACTTACTCCTTCTGAGATTCTATTTCATTTCTGCCTAGCAATTCACAGGTCACTACAGCTGTGTGAGGAGTGGCATTAATAGTCAAAACAGAAGCACAAGGACCTGTGTAAGGATCCCGGTTTGAGCCCCCAGGCTTCACAGGCGGTGAAGCAGGTCTGCAGGTGTCTGTCTTTCTCTTCCTCTCTCTGTCTTCCCCTCCTCTCTCCATTTCTCTCTATCCTATCCAACAATGGTGACAACAGTAATAACTATAACAATAAAAAAGCAACAAGGGCAACAAAGGATAATTAATTAGTTAATTAGTTAATTTAAAAAATAATCAAAACAAGCAATGTCATCAGGAGAAGGGGAAAAGCTCAAAAATTACTTGGCTGTGAACTGAGCACAACAAAGTTGGTGGCAGTGATAAAAGTGAAACAGGCGTCCAGACTTCACGTTAGCAGATTAGACAGATGGGGGTTCTACTAATAAGGCCAAGCAAAAGGATCAAATTGAGGGGAATAAATTATACTTTCAGTTTGAGGCAGGTAGAGTTTGGAATGTCTGTAGGTACCCATGTAAAGAGAAGTTCTCATTCACACTCCATTCAGTCCTTTTCCTCCTTCTCATAACCACAGGCCTGAAGGTCAGTGAGTGAATGCATTGTGTGCGTGCGTGTGTGCGTGTGTGTGCGCATGTGTGTGTGTGTGCGCGCGTGCGCGCGTGTGTGTGTTTGAGTGTGTGCGTGTGTGTGTGCACATGTGTGTGTGCGTGCGTGTGTGCGTGCGTGTGTGCGCATGTGTGTGTGCGCGCGTGTGTGCGCATGTGTGTGCATGCGTGTGTGTGTTCGAGCGTGTGCACGCGCGTGTGTGTTCATGTGTGTGCGTGTGTGTGCGTGTGTGTGCGTGTGTGTGTGCGTGTGTGAATGTGTGTGAGTGTGTGTGTGTGTGTGTGCACATGTGTGAGTGTGTGTGTGTGTGTGCGTGTGTGTGCGTGTGTGTGCGTGTGTGTGAGTGTGTGTGTGTGAGTGTGTGTGAGTGTGTGTATGTGCGTGTGTGTGTGAGTGTGTGTGTGTGCGTGTGCGCGTGTGCATGCGTATGCGTGTGTGTGTGTGAGTGTGTGTGTGCGTGTGCGTGTTTACCAGAGAACTGCTGTACTCTGATTAATGGTGGTGCTAGGGTTTGAACCTGGCACATGTGCTGCCTCAAGCATGACAGTCTTTCTGCTTAACCACTAAAACCATCTCCCCAGCTTTTTCAGGAACTAAGTCTCTTTTCATGCAGAGACCACGTTACTCCCTAGGGTGGAGGTGGAGGTCTTCCAGCCAAAGAATCTCAGAGGGCTTCGGAATCATTTGCTCAGATTCTGCCAAGGCAACCACAGGTGGGCCTCGGAATTCTGCATGTGTGGGAGCTTTGATGACATCAACATTAAGTGCTCATTTTTTAAGACTTTATTTATTGATTTACCAGAACACTGCTCAGTTCTGACACATGGTGGTGCAGGGGACTGAATCTGAGACTTTGGAGCCTCAGTCAAGAGAATCTCTTTGTTATCTACATCTGCCCAAGTGCTAACTTTTTATTTTATTTTTTAATTTCTTTATTGGGGGGATTAACAGTTTATAGTTGACAGGAAAACATGATAGTTTGTACATGTGGAACATTTCCCAGTTTTCCACATAACAATTCAACCCCCACTAGGTCCCCCTCTGCCATCATGTTCCTGGACCTGAACCCTCCCCCCACTCCCCACCCCAGAGTCTGTTACTTTGGTGCAATACGGCAAAGGTGGGAACATTTTAAGTGATGAATTTTTAAGCCCTTGATTAATGTTATGAATACTCAAATTGCCCTAAGCAGAGAAAATAGTCCCCACCCCTGCCCTAGGGGCTTCACTCTCTCTTGAGATCTCTAGCCAAAGAGAGAGGGAGGGTTACCAGAGAACCAGATCTGCAAGGAGATTTACACTGTCCCCAAGTTGCCCCCATCTAACTGCAGAGGAGTCTGGGAAATGCTATCAAGCTCTGTGTCTCGAGGTGAAAGGAACTGGTTCTGAGTGTCTGTGCCACAGGTAACATGGAAAACCATCAAGCTGAAAGAGGTACCAGGCCCTTTTACACCAAGTATGTTTCCTTTCAATTTTATGTTGAATGAAATAATTGTCTTCTTAAAACAGTGTTATGTAAAGAGGCTCTCATGCCTGAGGCTCCAAAGTCCTAAGTGCAATACTTCATTCCACCCTAAACCAGAGTTGATCAGTATTGAGGTAAAAAATAATAATCATATATATATATACTAGACCTGTGAGCATGACTTTTCTCTGTATGTGTTAGTTGAGTGCCCAGGATGGAAGAGCTCTGAGGGGCTTTTCTCTCCTTCTCCCCCTCCTCCTCCTCCTCTTCCTCCTCCTCCTCCTCCTTGCCTCTCTCTCTCTCTGTCTCTCTCTCTCTCTCTCTTTCTCTCACACTCTCGGCCTAACTTGTGAGTGTTCTCAATTTTCTTGAATAATGTTTAAAGTTCCTGGGGGGAGGGAGAACAGTATGCAGGCAAGAGAGCAAAACTTGGTTCACTACAATACCCACAGGGTCCTTAGAACATAGTAGACACTCAGTAAATATGTGTAATGCTCAAATTACTCAATTTTTCCTCTAGAAGGTAAGTTTCTCTGTGAGAGAAGACTTTACTTCATCTTCCCCCACGGCTTGGAGCAACACTGCACATAAGAGGCCTTCAATAAGTATTTGTTGCAAGAATTCAGCAAACACAATGCAAAAGAGTGTCAGGCTAGCATGAGGATGTTTCTTCCCAGGTATGTGCTCTCTGGGTTGGAGAGAACTTGACTGGAGCCAACCTGGGCTTCTGCTTACTCAGCGACTCAGGAGAGAGACCAGGAATTCGTGGCAGAGCAGGAACGCAGTGTGTCTTTATTGATCAAAGACAATGCTTTTTCTATATTAGAAACAGGCGTGGCAAGTCAGAAAAAGAAATGGCTAGGAAAGGGAGTGGGGAAAAGGAAAGAGCAGGCTAGGTAGAAGCTCCCTTAGCAACTGTTGCAAAGGTTTTAATTGGTGGCATTAATTAATACCCTGCAGGTAGGGCGAGTCTTGAGGTAGAAAGAAGATAGATCAAAGGTGGGGATCTTAATAGGCAAAACAGTGATTATGTAAATAGGCCATAGTATCAGCAATGGGACATGGAGCAGAGCAGGGTGGGGGGCTGGTTGGAGGCTGGCTGGCTTAAGACCTAACAAAAGAGTATTGCCCACTGTCTGGGGAGTTAGAAGCCATTCTCTATTCAAAGCACCTAATGGTGTTCTCCATAGTTTTAGTGTTTTATTGTTAGTGACTTCCAAAATTATAAGATTTCAAAGGTATAGTTTCACACCCTTTTGTGTTGAATGCAAGGCACTGAATACATTACCAAAGTCCTTCCCTCCACTGTCTCATAACCACAGCAGTTGTCATAAAGTCTATAAGACAGTACAGTTCCCATGTTTCTCACAGGTCTATTTGTCCTGGTTGTTTACATTACACATATAAGCAAAACCATCCAGTAGTTGTTATTTTTTCATCTCTTCACTTATTTCACTTAGAGTAGTCACTTCTGCTTCCATCCATGCTGTTCCCAAGAACACAATTTCATCATTTTTCATTGCTGATTAATAATATATACTATAACTTCTCTACCTGGTCACCTGTTGTTGGATATTTAGGCTTGCTTGCTTTTCTTTTTTCTTTTTCTTTTCTCTCTCATTTAATTTATTTATTTATAAAGTGGAAACACTGACAAGACCATAGGATAAGAGGGTTACAATTCCCACCACCAGAGCTCCATATGCCATCCCCTCCCCTGATAGCTTTCCTATTCTTTAAGCCAGTGGCAGTATGGACCCAGGGTGATTATGGGGTGCAGAAGGTGGAAGGTTGGAGTCAGGCGGTAGCGCAGCAGGTTAAGTGCAGGTGGTCCAAAGCACAAGGTATGGCGTTAGGATCCGGGTAACAGCCCCCAGCTCCCCACCTGTGGGGGAATCACTTCACAAGCAGTGAAGCAGGTCTGCAGGTGTCTATCTTCCCCTCCCCCTTTCTGTCTTCCCCTCCTCTCTCCATTTCTCTCTGTCCTGTCTAACAATGGCAACATCAATAACTACAACAATAAAAAAAAGAAAGAGCAACAAAACAGAATAAATATGTGTCAGGCAGTAGCGCAGTAGGTTGAGCACAAGTGGCACAAAGCACAAGGACCAGTGAGCCCCCTGCTCCCCAGCTGCAGAGGGGTCACTTCACATGTGGTGAAGCAAGTGTCTGTCTTTCTCTCCCCTCTCTGTCTTCCCCTCCTGTCTTCATTTCTCTCTGTCTTTTCCAACAAGGACAACATCAATAACAACAGCAATAATAACTACAACAATAAAAAAAAGAAAGAGCAACAAAACAGAATAAATATGTGTCAGGCAGTAGCGCAGTAGGTTGAGCACAAGTGGCACAAAGCACAAGGACCAGTGAGCCCCCTGCTCCCCAGCTGCAGAGGGGTCACTTCACATGCGGTGAAGCAAGTGTCTGTCTTTCTCTCCCCTCTCTGTCTTCCCCTCCTGTCTTCATTTCTCTCTGTCTTTTCCAACAAGGACAACATCAATAACAACAGCAATAATAACTACAACAACAATAAAAACAACAAGGGCAACAAAAAGAAAAATAGGATTCGACTTCCGGAGGCGGAGCTACGAGCAGCAGATGGCTTTCTCTCCTCCCCTCTCCTCTCCTCTCCTCTCCCAGATCAACGAGGAATACCAAAGGAGACCATCCGGGACCAAAACAAGACAGGACTAGAATGACCACAGGAACCCAGTAAACCACCGGTGAGTACAACATGTGTGGCTAGTGACAGAGAGGAGAGAGGGGCCTAAGGAGAGATTAAGTGACTGCTAACAGTTCAACAGTTTATCAGTGGAGACACCACCTCCAGTCTGCTCCACCAACAAGGGGGCAGCTGAGGGGAGGAGAGGACTCCCCAGAGACTCACCAAGTGCAACTCTGAGTCTCCATTGCTACTACCCTCAGAATCTGGAGCAGCAAGAGGGAGGGACACCAGGGGACAGAGATCTACCCAGGAAACTCAGGAGAAGACCTATACCTCGGTGGCATAGCTGAGGGGCTGTGAAAGTCTCTTTGCATAACCACTGGATTATCTCTGCCACACCCTGCTTTATCTCTTGGTCAGGAGTCATTGATTAAGCTAAGAAGCCTATTAATAGTTTAAAAGCCATCAGGCTCCCATAGCCTACAGGGAAGGAAAAAAAAAAAAAAAGAAAGAGGCTTTTAAACCACTGAGCTCCAACTCAGGGATTGAAAAAAACTATTAACTTCCACCACTGCGAACCCTTTAATTAACTTACTTAGACACAATTCAATCCAGGCAATAGTGATCAATAATTTGAAAAGTACTGATAAAGGGAACTCATAATATAATATATAGAATGGTTAAAACAACAAGAAAAAATATTGGAGAATCGAACCAAGACAAGAGTCCAGCTAAAAGTCCTCCAGAGGGTGAAGCACAAAATAACGAGTTCAACATCCAAACATTAGCTAAGCAAATAATAACAAGAGTGAGTAAAGAATTTGAAAAAATTGTAATCAGAAATGCAGAAACAACAAATGAGAATATGGAAGAAAATACTAATTATCTCATGGTTATTAGCTGAAAGCTGAAATCTCTGAGCTAAGAAGGCAACTAGCTGAACAAGCTAAAACAGTATCAGAGCAGGGCAACAAAATAGATGAACTCCAGAAAGCAGTAGAGGGCAGAGAGAATAGAATCTATGAGGCTGAAGACAGAATTAGCAAGATTGAGGATGAACTAGAGACAACTAAAAAAGAAGTAGGAGATCTCAAAAAGAGATTAAGAGATGCTGAAAACAACAACAGAGTACTATGGGATGACTTCAAAAGAAACAATATATGCATTATTGGCATACCAGAGGAAGAAAGAGAAGAATAGGAAGAAAGCATTTTCCAGGCCATAGTAGCTGAAAACTTCTCTAGTCTAGACAACATCAAAGACATAAAAATTCAAGAAGCCCAGAGGGTCCCAAACAGAATTAACCCAGACCTAAAGACACCAAGACATATCATACTTAGAATGGAAAGGTATAAGGATAAAGAAAGGATCCTGAAGGCTGCAAGAGAAAAACAAAGAGTCACCTACAAAGGAAAACCCATAAGATTAGCAGCAGACTTCTCCGTACAAATACTACAGGCCAGAAGAGAATGGCAAGATATCTTATAGAGTGCTCAATGAGAAAGGCTTTCAGCCAAGAATACTATATCCTGCTAGATTGTCATTCAGACTAGATGGAGGCATCAAAACCTTCTCAGACAAGCAACAGTTGAAGGAAGCAACCATCACCAAGCCTGCCCTGAAAGAAGTTCTGAAAGGTCTCCTATAAACAACCAGACCACCACAAATAGGACATATATCAAAACACTCTAAAACTCTACAAGAATGGCGTTAAAATATCTTCAATCTTTGATATCAATAAATGTCAATGGCCTGAATTCACCTATTAAAAGACACAGAGTAGGAGGATGGATCAGAAAACACAACCCAACAATATGCTATCTACAGGAAACCCACCTAACTCAACAAGAAAAACACAGACTTACAGTGAAAGGATGGAAAACTATCATACAAGCCAATGGCCCACAAAAAAGGGCAGGAACAGTTATTCTCATATCTGACATGATAGACTTTAAAATAGATAAGATTTAAAAAAGAGAGGAATGGACACTACTTAATGCTCAGAGGATCAGCCAAATAAGAGGACTTAACAATTATTAACATCTATGAAACCAATGAGAAGCCATATAAATACATCAAACTTCGACTGAAAGAGCTACAGCAATATATTAACAGTAGCACAATCATAGCAGGTGACTTCAACACCACGTTCTCTCAACTTGACAGATCATCCAGGCAGAAAATCAATAAAGACATAAGGGAGCTAAATGAAGAGATAGATAAACTAGAACTATTTGACATTTTCAGAGTCATTCATCCCAAGAAACTGGAATACACATTTTACTCAAATCCACATGGATCATTCTCAAGGATAGACCATATGTTAGGCCACAAAGACAGCATCAGCCAATTCAAGAGCACTGAAATCATCCCAAGCATCTTCTCAGACCACAGTGGAATTAAACTAACACTTAACAATCAACAAAAGATTAGTAACAGAAAAAAAAAAATGAAAATGGAGACACAAGCTATCAAAATATTTGGGACACAGCTAAAGCAGTCCTAAGAGGGAAGTTCATAGCTATACAAGCACACATTAGGAAACAAGAAAAGGCACAAATAAACAGCCTGATTGCACATCTTAAAGACCTAGAAGAAGAACAACAAAGGAATCCTAAAGCAACCAGAAGGACAGGAATCACTAAAGTTAGGGCAGAAATAAATAACATTGAGAATAGGAAAACCATACAAAAGATCAATGAAAGTAAATGTTGGTTCTTCGAAAGAGTAAACAAAATCGACAAACCTTTAGCCAGACTCACAAAACAAAAAAGGGAGAAGACCCAAATAAATCGGATAGTAAATAAAGAGGAGATATCACAACAGACACTGCAGAAATTCAACATATCATGCGAGGCTTCTATGAACAACTATATGCCACCAAGCTAGAGAACCTGGAAGAAATGAATGATTTCCTAGATACCTACCAACTTCCAAAACTAAGTAAAGAGGAAGTGGATAACATGAACAGGCCCATCACAGCTAATGAAATTGAAACAGTTATCAAAAATCTTCCCAAAAATAAAAGTCCTGGACCAGATGGTTTTACAAATGAATTCTACAAAACTTTCAAGGAAGAACTAATACCTCTACTTTTAAAGATACTGGAATACTCCCTGCCAGCTTCTATGAAGCCAACATCACCCAGATACCAAAAGCAGACAGGGACACAACCAAAAAAGAAAACTACAGACCAATATCTCTGATGAACATAGAAGCGAAAATATTGAACAAAATTCTAGCCAACCGGATACAGCAGTTAATATCAAAAAGATTGTTCATCATGACCAAGTGGGATTTATCCCAGGCATGCAAGGTTGGTTTAATATACATAAATCAATCAATGTGATCCACCACATCAACAAAAGCAAGAACAAAAACCACATGGTCATATCAATAGATGCAGAGAAAGCATTTGACAAAATACAACATCCCTTTATGATCAAAACACTACAAAAAATGGGAATAGATGGAAAATTCCTGAAGATAATGGAGTCTATATATAGCAAACCTACAGCCAACATCATACTCAATGGTGAAAAACTGGAAGCATTTCCCCTCAGATCAGGTACTAGACAGGGCTGCCCACTATCACCATTACTATTCAACATAGTGTTGGAAGTTCTTGCCATAGCAATCAGGCAGGAGCAAGGAATTCAAGGCATACAGATTGGAAGAGAAGAAGTCAAACTCTCCTTATTTGCAGATGACATGATAGTATACATGGAAAAACCTAAGGAATCCAGCAAGAAGCTTTTGGAAATCATCAGGCAATACAGTAAGGTGTCAGGCTACAAAATTAACATTCAAAAGTCAGTGGCATTCCTCTATGCAAACACTAAGTTAGAAGAAATTGAAATCCAAAATCAGTTCCTTTTACTATAGCAACAAAAACAATAAAATATCTAGGAGTAAACCTAACCAAAGAAGTGAAAGATTTGTATACTGAAAATTATGAGTCACTACTCAAAGAAATTGAAAAAGACACAAAGAAGTGGAATGATATTCCATGTTCATGGGTTGGAAGAATTAACATCATCAAAATGAATATATTACCCAGAGCCATCTACAAATTTAATGCTATCCCCATCAAGATCCCAAGCACATTTTTTAGGAGAATAGAACAAATGCTACAAATGTTTATCTGGAACCAGAAAAGACCTAGAATTGCCAAAACAATCTTGAGAAAAAAGAACAGAACTGGAGGCATCACACTCCCAGATCTCAAACTGTATTATAGGGCCATTGTCATCAAAACTGCTTGGTACTGGAACATCAATAGACACACTGACCAGTAGGATAGAATTGAGAGCCCAGAAATGAGGCCCCACACCTATGGACATCTAATCTTTGACAAAGAGGCCCAGACTATTACATGGGGAAAGCAGAGTCTCTTCAACAAATGGTGTTGGAAACAATGGGTTGAAACATGCAGAAGAATGAAACTGAATCACTGTATTTCACCGAATACAAAAGTAAATTCCAAGTGGATCAAGGACTTGGATGTTAGACCACAAACTATCAAATACTTAGAGGAAAATATTGGCAGAACTCTTTTCTGCATAAATTTTAAAGACATTTTCAATGAAACGAATCCAATTACAAAGAAGACTAAGGCAAGTATAAACCTATGGGGCTACATCAAATTAAAAAGCTTCTTCACAGCAAAAGAAACCACTACCCATACCAAGAGACCCCTCACAGAATGGGAGAAGATCTTTACATGTCATACATCAGATAAGAGTTTAATAACCAATGTATATAAAGAGCTTGCCAGACTCAACAACAAGACAACAAATAACCCCATCCAAAAATGGGGGGAGGACTTGGACAGAATATTCACCACAGAAGAGATCCAAAAGGCCGAGAAACACATGAAAAAATGCTCCAAGTCTCTGATTGTCAGAGAAATGCAAATCAAGACAACAATGAGATATCACTTCACTCCTGTGAGAATGTCATACATCAGAAAAGGTAACAGCAGCAGATGCTGGAGAGGGTGTGGGGTCAAAGGAACCCTCCTGCACTGCTGGTGGGAATGTAAATTGGTCCCACCTCTGTGGAGAACAGTCTGGAGAACTCTCAGAAGGCTAGAAATGGACCTGCCCTATGATCCTGCAATTCCTCTCCTGGGGATATATCCTAAGGAACCCAACACATCCATCCAAAAAGATCTGTGTACACATATGTTCTTGGCAGCACAATTTGTAATAGCCAAAACCTGGAAGCAACCCAGGTGCCCAACAACAGATGAGTGGCTGATTAAGTTGTGGTACATATACACAATGGAATACTACTCAGCTGTAAAAAATGGTGACTTCACCCTTTTCAGCCGATCTTGGATGGACCTTGAAAAAAATCATGTTGAGTGAAATAAGTCAGAAACAGAAGGATGAATATGGGATGATCTCATTCTCAGGCAGAAGTTGAAAAACAAGACCAGAAAAGAAAACACAAGTAGAACTTGAAATGGAATTGGCATATTGCACCCAAGTAAAAGACTCTGGGGTGGGTGGGTGGGTGGGGAGAATACAGGTCCATGAAAGATGATGAATGACATAGTGGGGGTTGTATTGTTAAATGGGAAACTGGGGAATGTTATGCATGTACAAACTATTGTATTTACTGTTGAATGTAAAACATTAATTCCCCAATAAAGAAATAAATTTTTAAAAAAAAGAAAAATAAATAAATTTTATATAGATGATGGAAGGTCTGACTTCTGTAATTGCTTCCCCGCTGAACATGGGTGTTGACAGGTGGATCCATACTCCCAGCCTGCCTCTCTCTTTCCCTAGTGGGGTGGGGCTCTGGGGATGCAGGGCTCCAGGACACATTGGTGGGGTTGTCTGTCCAGTTAAGTCTGGTTGGCATCATGCTAGCATCTGGAACCTGGTGGCTGAAAAAGAGTTAACCTAAGGGGACCATTGGCAGATAAGATCTGCCTAGAACTTCCTTCTCACACTCCTGTGCAACACCAAGGAAGGGGTCATGACAGTTCAGCTGAGATGCTCTGACTTGTTTCAACTTCAAAGTGAGTTGCTGTACCAGCAGTTCTCGTCAGCATCCCAGAGGCCCTATATGGCCCAGCTTCAAGGCCTAATACTTTTCCCCTGATACTCCTTTGCCGGTTTCACACCTGTCTAAAGTTTTCTCTGAAGCCTAAGTAGGATGACCCTTAAGTGGCTAGTCCAAACCAAGGCTATTACTTCCAATACTGATGTGTCACACTGTGGATCCCAGCTCCAGCAGATTAATTGGATCAAATCTTGGTCACATCATTTTCTAACTATGTGACTTTGGGCATATTATTCATTTCTCTATACCTTAGTTTTCTAGAAAGTGAGGTAAACATTAGTAACTCCCTCGAAGGCCTAGTCATATACCTAGTAGGGAGACTGAATGAGCCCACTCACCATGACACCATGACAGTCCAAGGGCTGGCACTTAATACTCCAAATATTAGACCCAATTTGTTTCCTTGTTTGCTCGATTGTTCGTTTTGAAACAGACAGAGAGATACCCCAAGGACTCCATAACACCCAACCAAAAAGAGGTGTGTACTCCTATGTTCACAGCAGCACAATTCATAACAGCTAAAACCTGGAAGCAACCCAGGTGCCCAACAACAGATGAGTGGCTGAGAAAGCTGTGGTATATATACACAATGGAATACTATGCAGCTATCAAGAACAATGAACCCACCTTCTCTGACCCATCTTGGACAGAGCTAGAAGGAATTATGTTAAGTGAGCTAAGTCAGAAAGATAAAGATGAGTATGGGATCATCCCACTCATCAACAGAAGTTGACTAAGAAGATCTGAAAGGGAAACTAAAAGCAGGACCTGACCAAATTGCAAGTAGGGCACCAAAGTAAAAACCCTGTGGTGAGGGTTAGACATGCAGCTTCCTGGGCCAGTGGGGGGTGGGAGTGGGTGGGAGGGATGGGCCATAGTCTTTGGGTGGTGGAAATGGTGTTTATGTACACTCCTAGAAAAGTATAGTCATATAAATCACTAGTTAATTAATATGAGAGGGGGAAAATTAATTGTATGTCTCGAAGTTTTTCAAAACACAAACTGAATCTTTTTAATATATAGGCTGTGTAACTGATATGCAAACTCTCTCAAAAGCCTAGACCAAGTAGATCAGAAGCATCCAATATCACAGCTATATACAAGATACTGGGTACTGTACAGCAAACCTTAACAAAAGAACTTTTCAAAGCTAACCCAATGACTAAATAATGTGATGATAACATTAACTATCGATTGTCTTTTGGAACCCTAAGACAGCAGGAACCTCACATCTCCACTATAGAGCCCCTACTTCCCCCAGTCCTGGAACCCCTGGATAGGGCCCACTTTCCCGTATGCCTCTCCCAATCCATATCAAATAATATTGCATCTGCCAATCACAACCTAACCAACACAACGATTGCCACCTCAACATGCTTCACTTCAGACTATGTCCAGAGACTTCACATTTGGAATGACAACCCTTCAGCTTCATTACTCGGGTGAGACCTTTCCTTTCATAGTACACTCTAATTCCATCTCAGGTGGTTCACTTTCTAACAAAGTCCCAAAACCTAGATATACAACAGTTTCTGTGAGTGAGAGCATATGTTCACACGTATCCATAAACTACTGAAAAATATATACCTGAAAGCAGAAGTACACTAGAGTTTGCTGTGAGTACCCCCCTAACACTTCCTTTCCACTAATCCAAGCTTTGGGTCCATGATTGCTCAACAATTTGTTTGGCTTCCTATGTTAACTCTCTTTTCAATCACCAGGTTCCAGATGTCATCAGGATGCCGGCCAGGCTTCCCTGGATTGAAGACCCCACCAATGTGTCCTGGAGCTCCGCTTCCCCAGAGACCCACCCTATTAGGGAAAGAGAGAGGCAGACTGGGAGTATGGACCGACCAGTCAATGCCCATGTTCAGCGGGGAAGCAATGACAGAAGCCAGACCTTCCACCTTCTGCAACCCACAATGACCCTGGGTCCATGCTCCCAGAGGGCTAGAGAATGGGAAAGCTATCGGGGGAGGGGGTGGGATATGGAGATTGGGTGGTGGGAATTGTGTGGAATTGTACCCCTCCTACCCTATGGTTTTGCTAATTAATCCTTTCTTAAATAAAAAATAAAAAAATAAAAATAATAAACAAACAAAAGAAAGAAACAGACAGAGAATGAAAAAGATAACAGCCCTGAATCAGCCTTCAACTTGGTAGAGGCCAGGCTCAAACCCAAGACCCACACATGGCAAGTCAGCACACTATTCAAGTGAGCTATTTTGCTGGCCCCCAATAACGATAGTACCCCAATAGCTTAATAACACCAACACCCTGAAGGCAGATGTGAGTATCTTCATCCAACACTGAGACCACTCAAACCGTCACATCATACTCCATCTATAAGAACATTGACTGAGAAAACAAGGGTCTGTTAGTCTCTCGTTTTCTGCTGCCTTCTATGAATATTGCTAGGGGGAAGGGGGTAGCTCAGACCTCACCCCTAATAAGCGGCATTTCTACTCTCCTAGCTGGCCAGACTGATGTCGCTGAAGCTAGCTCCAGAGTTAGGAAGCCCAAAAGGAGGTGATTCCATTTAACTCTGAGGTGGTTGCTGTGCTGTTGTAGAGAGATGTGTATTCTGAATTCCAAAGGGAAGGCTGTTACATAAAGGACACTGTATCATAAAGCTTCCTTCAGTGTTATCTTATTTACTTTTAGATTGAACTTAAGTGTGTTTAAACTTGTCTCTGGACTCTTAGTCACTCAAAACACAAACATACACTTGGTAAAGAACTTTTGCCACCCACAAGATCCACAAGGCAGAAACATTTGATGTTGCTTTTTTTTTTTTTAACATTACACTCTTCCTTTCTCCCACTCCCTAGCTCAGCTTAGCTGTACTTACACTCCCTTTAGAAATGCTGGCTCTATAAATCTCGTGTTGCTCATTCTCTAAGCTGCTGTCTTTCAAGAAGCGTTTCAAGGGAGATACGCCCTGGCCAGCATCAGCAAGCCTCAGTAACGTCCCTTGACTACACATGTTTGCTTAGTATGGATGTCATCTCTGCACTGCCTTCTTCATGAGAAGAACTCCAGTCTCCAGAGATAAGAGCAACACACAGTTTGGCTGGCCCACAAGAGCTTCAGGAGACATCTGGACATTTCTAATTGCTCGGAACTGTAAAGGAGGCAACCCAGGAAAGGTGACTGGTGATGGAGCTGGATGCCAGCTTGGACACCACAACAACTGAGAAAGCTCTGTGGCAGAGCATAGTATCAGGCTCAGGGACAGATTTTTTTTTTCCAACCACAGATGTTTTATTCTTGTCACTGCTGCTCAGTCGTTGGATGAGTGAGCAGATCTGCTGGGCTGAACCTCCTACCTGAGTCTTTAGTCCTACCTGGAGGGACACTCCAGTCTTTCCCCTGTCAGCCCTTGGATATGACACCATCCCTCAAACCCAAACATTCAGCACATCTCATCCATCTTTCACCCTTCGACAAAATAGCCCCGTTTTCAATGTTTCCTAGCAACTTCACTGTTTCCAAAAGCCTCATCCTTTCAGTCCTGTAAAATCAGTCTACTCCTTTTTTTAATTTGTAGATAAATCTACTTTTATTAATGTCAAGGTAATAATTATCTAATGCATCAGCTTTCATAGGGAGATTTTTTTTTCCTCTTCTTTCTCCAGGTCCTGGTGGAACTGGAATTCAGAGCTCTCTGAGACCAATTTTCCTTTCTTTCTTTCTTTCTTTCTTTCTTTCTTTCTTTCTTTCTTTCTTTCTTCTTCTCTTTCTTCCTTTCTTTTTTTTAATATTTATTTATTTATTCATACCCTTTTGTTGCCCTTGTTGTTTTATCTTTGTTGTGGTTATTATTATTATTGTTAATGATGTTGTTATTGGATAGGACAGAAAGAAATGGAGAGAGGAGGGGAAGACAGAGAAGGAAAGAAAGACAGACACCTGCAGACCTGCCTCACCGCCTGTGGAGACCCCTGTGCAGGTGGGGAGCCTTTCTTTCTTTTTGTTATTGCTTTTAATCTACTTCACTGTCACTTAAGTTCTGAAGATCCTTTGGGAAATTAAGATCATAAAATCTCGTACTCTGGATAATCCACCACTTAACACTGGTGTGTCAGCCCACAGGACTTTTCACATTGCTTTTGAAATAGCTTGAAGTGTGTCTGCTAAAAAATATATAGATAGATAAACAGATAGATAGATGATAGATAGATAGATAGATAGATAGATAGATAGATGATTGATAGATATATAACATAGACAGAGACCAAGCAGTGGCACACCTGGCACAGAACACATGTTACAATGTCCAGGGAACTGGATTCAGCCTCCAAGCCCCACCTGCAGGGGGAAAGCTTCATACGTGGTGAAGCCATGCTTCTAATATCTCTCTTTCTCTCTCTCCCTCCCTATTTTCTCTTCTATTCCCAATTTCTCTCTGACCACTAAATAAAAGGAAAAGGAAAAAATGGCTGCAGGGAGCTATGGATTCATCATGCAGGCACTGAGCCCCAGCAATAATTCTGGTGGCAATGAGAAAGGAAGGGACGAGAGAAAGAAAGGAAGAAAGAAAGAAAGAAAGAAAGAAAGAAAGAAAGAAAGAGAGAGAGAGAGAGAGAGAGAAAGAGAAATAAGAAAGAAAAAAAGAAAGTAGGAGGGAGGAATGGAGGGAGAGAGGAAGGGAGGAAGGAGAGACAAAGAGGTTCCATTAAGACCTATGAGTATGACTTTTTCTAGAAACATGGGTCCTTGTGGCTCAGAATGAGTGTCGATCTAACATTTCTGGTGTCCTCATAAGAAGCAGAGAGGAGGGAGTCCAATGGTAGCACAACGGGGATCCCAGTTCGTAGGCGGTGAAGCAGGTCTGCAAGTGTCTCTTTCTCCCCCTCTGCCCCTCCTCTCTCCATTTCTCTCTGTCCTATCCAACAACAATGACATCAATAACAACAATAATAATAACTACAACAACATTTAACAAAGCAAGGACAACAAAAGGGAAAATAAATAAATTTTAAGTTTTTTTAAAAAGTCAGGAAGAAGAGAGGAAACACAGAGACAGCTACCCCTACTTCAGTCGCATGATGGTAGAAGTGGAGATTTAACTGATGCATCTTCAAGTCAAGGAGTGCCCAGTACTGCCAGAGCTACTAGAAACCAGGAGAAATTTGCATAATGGATTGGCCCTTACAGCTTTCAGAAAGAACCTGACTGCTGCAACACCTTGACCTGAACTCAAAGCTTCTGGAGCCATGATATTTTTTTTCCTGATGTACTTAGTGTTCAGGATGTGAGACTTGGTTACTGTGGCCCTCGGAAAGGGATACAGCCTCTGGGATACTCTGTCCTGCCTCTCCCCCTCTCTCCAGGATGTTTCTTCTGCCAGTGAGCACCTCACCTACTCTCAGACCTGTCCTAGGTCCAGGGACAGTGCTGTGTTTTCATGGCCTCTGCTTTCCCAAGCTGACATTCTCTAGGGTGCATTCTGACGGCCCTGCTCGACCCGTAACGATGTGTCTTAGTCACTGTTGAATGCTTTTTCCCAGAGTCCATTGCTTAATAGACAGTCAGTGAATGTTGAAAGATGTATTGACTAGGGAAAACATGTCTGAAGTCAAAAAGGAAAAGGTTCAAGCACAAGAATCGGCGTTAAAACCATTCATTTTAAGTTGCAGTCTTTCCAAGGGACTTAAATAATTCACTTCTAAAATTCTTTATTATTATCTTTATTTATTGGATAGAGACAGCCAGAGATCAAGAGCATAGGAGGAGATAGAGAAAGAGACAGACAGAGAGGGATCCACAGCCCTGCTTCACCACTTGCAAAGTTTCTCCCTGCAGGTGGGGACTGGGGGTTCAAACCCGGGTCCTTGGGCATTGTAACATGTACGCTCAACCAGGTGCACTACCACCTGGCCCCAATAATTTTTTTTTTTCTGGAAATTTTTGAAAGTTTATCCTTTCAGATCCATCTAAGCCTTTGCTTCCTCCAGGAAGCCTCCCTTTCTTCCCTATGGAGCCTTACTTAGCCTTTGGCTTTAGCATGTCATGTTGCACTATCTCAGAGAGAGAGAAAGAGAGAGAGAGAGAGAGAGAGAGAGAGGAGGAGGAGGAGAGAGGGGGGAGGAGAGAGAGAGAGAGAGAGAGAGAGAGAGAGAGGATGCTTCTGTGTGATTCCAGAACTCATCTATCAGCTATCTTCCCAAGGGCAGGAATGAGTGTCTTCCCTGAGCTAGTCTCCAGGACCCCTAACTCTTGGCTATCACTTAGCCATGATGCCTGATTACTCAGCACTCATTCCAGAGCACCCAGGTATGGAAAAGGAACACCACTCACAGGGTTTCTAGTAAAATATGAGCCATTGGGAAGCTTACCTTGGGCTACAGCATAAATGAACCTGCCTCGCTGGGTCCACCCACCCATCAAATCATGAACCAACAAAATGGATAAATCGCCCTCCTGAGAAAGCCTGCTTTCAGTCAGAAAGCCTGCTTTGTCCACTCTGTAGCTGCCCGTCTGTGTGAGAACATCTAAAGGCATGAGAGAACCACAGGCCATCTGAGGCCAACACGTGATTTCTAGTTACCTAAACTTCCCCCACAAAGAGTTGACCCCTCGTATAAGCTGGCCCCTAGTTCTTTCTGGAGGCCATTGAATAGATTGTCTATCAACCAGGTCCATCATCCAATTAGCCTTTGCCTTGGCCTCAGCCCAGCTCTCCCGCCCACTCCTGAAGGAGGCCTGATTCATGCTCTGTGACACCTGCCAGCAGGGCCTCTGACCTGGTTCCCAGGAAAGGACAAGGCAGCCCAAGAGAGCAAGGCAGAGAGGCAGGCTGAGGCTCGGCCCAGAGGCCAGCGGGGAGGGAGGCTTCCCCAGAAAACAGACGCAAGCACAGCTCTGGGCACACACACTGGCTGTTTACCTGGGAGCTCCACGCGGGTGTCGCAAGAGTTCCTTCACGGACAGATTGTGGCCTGCAGATTACTCAGCAGCAGTGAGGGTGAGCCGGAGGGGAAGCCACAACCTTCACAAGGAAACCAGCCCACACCCTGTTTGCACCTTTTACCCGGGGAACTTGCCCAGGGCCAATTCCTATGCCCACTGCCAAGAGTCCTGCTTGAGTGTGCGCTGTGAGGGGGGGGGGGGGCATGCTCCCTAGAAGAGGGAGCTTACTGGCTTCCCATCCCCCTCCATTTCCTCTTGTCTGTTTGTCCTGTGTGCTCCAGGCCTCCTCTCCTGAGGACCCAGGCTGAGCCAGTAAAGACAAGAACGCTGGTTATGTCCCAAGGCTTCAAGAGGGAAGGTCTTCCTGAAAGCTGCCAATGGCTTTGAGCTGCCCTCCCTCAACTGTTGTCTTTCCTCATTCTCTCCATCTTCCTCAGTTGCAGAGTGAACTCTCCTGTCACTCACCTCCATGAACTCTTGCACTAGTTGGATGTCACTAAATGGACAGCAACCACACTGCCCGTGCTTATTCGCCGCAGACTTGCCCCAGAGCTGACAGGTAGCGCCCAGAAGCAAGTGCAAAGAAGGGCCTGCCATGTCTATTTTTTGCTGTGCACTGTTGGCTTTTTCCTCAATTGGGCTGTAGAGGGCTGTGTGAACATGACCTCATGGTCCACTCAAAAGCTGCCTACAGAGACTTCAGGTGTGGAATGACAACCCTTCAGCTTCATCACTTGGGTGAGACGGGATGCATTGGATCGACCCTCTTGTGGTGCACCCCGTGAGTACCCATTTATTGGGGAAACTGACGATCCTTCCTAGCCGACTGAGTCCACATGGATCCCAGTCACTTTCAAAGCCAGCAACAAGCAGACATCAGGCTCAACCTGACGTTGTTGACTGGCTACGGAAGAAGGGCAAACGCTAGAAGAAGAACTTGGGTGAGACCTTTCCTTTCACAGTATTCTCTAATTCCATCCCAGGTGGTCCACTCCTCAACAAAGTCCTCAAACCTAGATATAGACCAGGTCCCCTGAGATAGAGCATATGTTCATACATGTCCATAAACCAGGGAAAAATATATACCTGAAAGCAGACGTACACAAGAGTCTGCAGTGAGTACCCCCCAACACTTCATCTGCACTATTCCAGCCTTTAGGTCCATAATTGTTCAACAATTTGTTTGGCTTTGTATGCTAACTCTCTTTTCAGCCACCAGGTTCCAGATGCCAGCAGGATGCCCACCAGACTTCCCTGGACTGACGACCCCACCAATGTGTCCTGGAGCTCAGCTTCCCCAGAGACCCACCCTACTAGGGAAAGAGAGAGGCAGACTGGGAGTATGGATCGACCAGTCAAATGCCCATGTTCAGCGGAGAAGCAATTACAGAAGCCAGACCTTCCACCTTCTGCCTCCCACAATGACCCTGGGTCCATACTCCCAGAGGGATAAAGAATAGGAAAGCTGTCAGGGGAGGGGATGGGATACAGGAGTTCTGGTGGTGGGAATTGTGTGAAGTTGTACCCCTCTTATCCTATGGTTTTGTCAATGTCTCCTTTCTTAAATAAATATTTTTTTTTTTAAAAAAGCTGCCTAATCCCCTTCAGAGTCAAAGAATTTATTTTGTTTTAAGGAATCAGCCCAATGACTTTTTAATTTTATTTAATTGTGTTTATTTCTTTATTGGATAGAGACAGCCAGAAATTGAGAGGGAAGGGGAGGATAGAGAGGGAGAGAGACAGAGAGACACCTGCAGCCCTGCTTTCCACTCCTAAAACTACCCCCTTGCAGGGGGGCACCAGAGGCTCGAGCCTGGGTCCTTGTACATTGTAACATGAGTGCTCAAGCAGGTGTGCCCCAAAAGGCAAAGAATTTAGAGAAAAGGGAGTTGGGCAGTAGCGCATCAGGTTAAGCGCATGTGGTGCAAAGCACCAAGGACTGGCATAAGGATCCCAGTTCGAGCCCCTGGCTCCCCAGCTTCACAAGTGGTGAAGCAGGTCTGCAGGTGTCTATCTTTCTCTCCTCCTCCTCGCTCTATTTCTCACTGTCCTATCCAACAACAACGACATCAATAATAACTACAACAAAAGGTAATAAATAAACAAATATTTTTTAAAAAGATCTTACAAACTTAAAAAAAAAGAGCTTAGAGAAAAGATGCCATATCTCCACTGCATTTAGTGTTTCAATATACAAACCAATTTACAGTTTCCAAGAATTCCATTCTGGTGTCTTTGCTTTTGTTTGTGTTCTGTTTTTACTGGAGCCCTGCTCAACTCTGGCTCTGCGTGGTACTGGATTAAAGCTGAGACATTTGCTACCTCCAAAGTCTAAACTGCTGTGTTATCTCTTCAGTTTTTTTTTTTATTTCAGATCATTTTATTGATGGGGAAGAACGATCTACAATATAGTGGTTGTCACATCAGGACAGCTTCTTATCTTCTATGATAAGAGTACACCACACTGGGAGTTAGGCTGTAGCGCAGCGGGTTAAGCACATGTGACGCAAAGTGCAAGGACTGGTGTAAGGATCCCGGTTTGAGCCCCCAGCTCCCCACCTGCAGGGGAGTCGCTTCACAAGCGGTGAAGCAGGTCTGCAGGTGTCTGTCTTTCTCTCCCCCTCTTTGTCTTCCCCTCCTCTCCCCATTTCTCTCTGTCTTATCCAACAACAACAATAAAAATAAATAAAATATATTTTAAAAAAAGAGTACACCACACCCCCACCAGCTGAGCTGACATCTTCCCCCATCTTCACACACAGGGCTCTAAACACTCTCTCTGCCTCCCCTTACCACCCCTTTTACAGTGCTTCATTCTGCTATAAAAGCCCACAGCCAGCCTAGAATTTCACCCTGTATTTTTCCTTTGTTTCTCTGTTTAATTTTATTAGTGATTTAATAATAATTTGCAGAACTATGATGTGGCAGGGGTATAATTCTACACCACCACCAGCAACAGACTTCTGTGTCCCATTCACCTCCACTGGAAACTGCAGTAATCCTCCTGAGGTAACAGGTATGAATTGACTATTATTTCCATAACTGTCTATATTTATATGTGTGCTCATTTTTTTCCTAAGGTCCTGCCTTCTAGTCCTTTCTAAGTCATACCTACACTTACTACTACATCCAAATGTCCTTCCTGTTTTCCTCTTATTTTCCTGGGTTCCTGGTGGAGTTGGAGTTCAGAGCCCTCTGGTCATCTTCCCCTAACATTTCTCCCCGTCAGGGAGTATGGTCCAAAATTCTTCATGGGGTGCAGAAAGTGGGAGTTCTGGCTTCTGTAACTGCTTCTCCTCTGGACCTGGGTGTTGGCAGGTGGATCCACACCCCCAGCCTGTTTCTGTCCTTCCCTAGTGGGGCAGGGCTCTGGAGAGGTGGGGTTTCAAGACACTTTGGTGAGGTCGTCTGCCCAGGGAAGTCAGGTTGGCATCATGGTAGAATCTGCAACTTGGTGGCTGAAAGGTGGTAAGATATAGAGCAGGACAAAATATTTAATAAACAGGGACCATAAAGAAGGGATAGAGCAGATAAGAATAGATATCTTAGGATGGAAAGAAGCTAGAATGTCTACTTTGAGTGTGTTCCAAGGGGCCCATGACTTTAGTCATTGTTGCCTGAGCCTGATAGTCTCTTTGTTTAAGACCCACTTATGAGTGAGGTCATCTGATATTTGTCTTCCTTCTAGTTTATCGCACTTAGTGTGATTCTTTCAAATTTCATCCAGAATATAGCAACAGAGAAAAATGTAATCATTTCTTAGTGTGTGTGTGAGTACGCGTATCTTTATTAACCACTCATCTGAAGCTGGACATTTGGGTTATTCTAGACTATTACAAACATTGCTACTATAAGCACAGGTTTGTATAGAATTCTTTGGATTTGGATTTTTGTTTCTTTATGAGAGGAGTTGCCAGATTGTATGACAACACTGTTTCCAGCGTTCTAAGGAATCTCTGGGCTATGTTCCAGGGGCTGAACTAAATTCCATCCCCATCTCTTGCTTTGTGTCATTTAGCTTTGTGAGGCTATTTCTGGTCTTTTCCTGGTGACATGCCTATTCTCTGACCTCTCTCATTTATTTTGGTCCCTTTTGCTGTTTTGCCTGTGCCTGTCTCTCCCTAAGACAATGCAACGCCCTTGGAGACAGGAATCTCATTGTCTCATTTCTGTATCCTCATGACAAGAGCACAGCAAATACACTGATACCTCAACCAATGTCACTGTGGAGCTTTTGGACCATCTTTAAAATAGAGTCCCAACATTTGTATGGTGAGGTCAAGTGTATTATGATAAACTCTAATCGGAGTGAGAAAGAACCAGACATCACTCTGGTACATGTGCTACCAGGGATTGAACTCAGGATCTCAAGTTTGACAGTCCAATGCTTTATCCACTGTACCACCTCCCACCACACCATTGGATTTTCAAAGAAAAACAAGCTACCAACTAACTTGGTCGTAATAATAATTGACTGTTGCTATTCTTATACTTATTTATTTATTTATTTATTCCCTTTTGTTGACCTTGTTGTTTTATTGTTGTAGTTATTATTGTTGTAGTTATTGTTGTCATTGTTGTTGGATAGGACAGAGAGAAATGGAGAGAGATGGGGAAGACAGAGAGGGGGAGAGAAAGACAGACACCTGCAGACCTGCTTCACCACCTGTGAAGCGACTCCCCTGCAGGTGGGGAGCCGGGGCTTGAACCAGGATCCTCACACAGGTCCTTGCGTTTCACGCCACGTGCGCTTAACCTGCTGCGCTACCGCCCGACTCCCAACTACTGTTATTTTAAACTCTAAGACTACAAGGAACCTTTCTCATTCTCTTCAAAATCCATATTTCCCCCAGTCCTGGAGCCTATTTCTTAATGTCCTTCTTCTCAGTGCCTTACCCTGTCACACTGCCTCTGTTGACCTCAACTCAGTCAGCACTAACAGTGCCACCATGTGCGTTACTCTGCCGCTGACTTGCTACTGCAGATTGTCTCCAGAGATGTGGAGCCTGAGATGTCAACCTCCCAACTCCTGTAATCTGCTGAGATCTTGCCTAATACATGGGACTACCTAGTTTCCCTGGAGGTTCTAGGGACCCAGTTCTGGCAGTGGGAATGGTATGGAACTATACCCCTATTACCTTACAGTTCAGTATTAAATCACTAACAAAGAAGGAGATAAGGAAGAGCCCTAATCACCTCTGCCGCTCTGCCCCTAGACCTTGCAGCAACCATGGCCTTATCTCTGTACTCACAGTCCTGCACCTCCTCATCCTCTTTCTCCTTCTCCTCCTCCTCCTCCTCCTTCTCCTCCTTCTCCTTCTCCTCCTCCTCCTTCTCCTCCTCCTCCTTCTCCTCATCCTCCTCCTTCTCCTCCTCCTCCTTCTCCTCCTCCTCCTTCTCCTCCTCCTCCTTCTTCTTCTCCTCCTTTTCCTCCTTCTCCTCCTCATCCTCTTTCTCCTCTTCCTTTTCCTCATCCTCCTTCTCCTCCTCCTCCTTCTTCTTCTCCTCCTTTTCCTCCTTCTCCTCCTCATCCTCTTTCTCCTCTTCCTTTTCCTCATCCTCCTCCTTCTCCTCCTCTTCCTTCTCCTCATCCTCCTCCTTCTCCTCCTCCTCCTTCTCCTCATCCTCCTCCTTCTCCTCCTCCTCCTTCTCCTCCTCCTCCTTCTTCTTCTCCTCCTTTTCCTCCTTCTCCTCCTCATCCTCTTTCTCCTCTTCCTTTTCCTCATCCTCCTCCTTCTTCTCCTCTTCCTTCTCCTCATCCTCCTCCTTCTCCTCCTCCTCCTTCTCCTTATCCTCCTCCTCATCATCATCCTCATCCTCTTTCTCCTTCTTCTCCTCCTCCTCATCATCATCTTCATCATCCTTCTCCTTCTCCTCCTTCTCCTTCTGCTATTCTCCTTCTCTTCCTCCTCCTCATCCTACTCCTCTTCTTCCTACTCCTCCTCTTTCTCCTCATCAACCTCTTCCTCTTCCTCCTCCTCCTCCTCTTCTTCTTCCTCCTCCTCCTCTTCTCTTCTCTGTGACCTTCCCTTTTCCAGTAGCATCAGAGTAACCATTCCTCACACTTGGCCAGGAACTAGCCCAGTTTCTACCTGCTATCCTGATGAACCAACAAGAGTACCATTTTTATCCTCAGAATGTGCCATCTTGAGCAATGAAATACATATAAGCACTACATTTACTTAGCACTGAGAGGTGCAGCCACTTTGTCTTTTAAAGAGAGAAAAACATGTATGTTTGCAAAGAATTGTTAAATCACAATGTACATGTAATTCTTGCTGTGTAACAAAACATGTCAAATTTAGTGCCTGTGAGAGCTTGCTTGGAGGTTCTAGCAGAGGAGCACAGCTACTCATATACCCTTGATGAAAGACTGTCTCTATTCAGGGAAGGCCATCCTCAGACCAGGGGGCAGCTTCAGGAGAGACGGATGTGGAGCAGTGAGTGAGGAAGGAGACACCCACCCAGCAGCCAGACATGCCAGGTCAGTGAAGGGACAGATGTCACAGCCAGATCACCCTCACATCCAAATTTTAAATTTGGTGACTTTGAAACAGCAAGCAGTGTGTGTTTGTTTGTTTGTTTGTTTGTTTTACCAGAGCACTGCTCAGCTCTGGCTTATAGTGGTGCAGGCAAGACAGTCTCTCTGCATAAACAGCAGGCTGTCTACCCCACCCCAGCAAGCAGTTTTTGTTGTTGCTGTTGTTGTTGTTGTTTTTCCCTTCAAGGTTATTGCTGGGGCTTAGTGCCTGCAGAACGAATCCAGTGCTCCTGGAGGCTATTTTTTCCCCTTTTATTGCTCTTGTTTTTTTTTATCATTGTAGTTATTATTTTTGTTGTTATTGATGTAATTGTTGTTGGATAGAACAGAAAGAAATGGAGAAAGAAGAAGACAGAGAGTGGGAGAGAAGGATAGACACCTGCAGACCTGCTTTACAGCTTGTGAAGTGTCTCTCCTGCAGGTGGGGAGCCGGGGGCTCAAACCAGGATCCTTACTCTGGTCCTTGTGCTTCGCACCATATGCACTTAACCTGCTGCACTACTGCCCGACCCTCTGTTGTTGTTTTTACCTTGCATACCTTCCATTGATTGGGAACCAGTCTTGGTTTAGCAGAGCAGTTCAGACTCAGAGTGAGTGCAATGCTGCACTCACAACTTCATCAGAAGTCTTGAAAGGCCAGAAGATGGACTTCCAAGTTCATTCCTGTTGGGTAGTTGCCATCTCCCCCTGGCTTCTTCTTATCCATATGGCTATATAGGGATTTACTGATCCAAAGGTTTGGTCTATTTACATAAATCACTTTTACATAAAGCACTCCAGGGCATTGGTGGTTCAGTTATAGGATTCTCGCCTGTTCCGCCCCCTCCTTGTCACACTCTGATTTTCACCAGTCACTTTTCTCTCCACCCTCTCTATATCACATCCTGTTTCCACCCTACTTGGAGAGTATAAAAACAGCTGCTCTTCTGATTAAAGACACTTGGAAATTGCTTTCCGGCTCCGAGAGTTCCAGAGTGTATCTCCTGCGGAAGTTGGTGCAGCACGCGTTCCTGATCCCTCTCCCACACAGCAGCCTAGATTGGCTCCAGTTGAGTTCTCTCCAAGCCAGAGAGCACTAGCTCGGGAAGAAGTACCCTCAGGCTATCCCGGCATCTGGCGCCCGGAACAGGGACCCGTAAGCAGCAGATTTACAAGAAGACATCTTAGATAAGTACACACCTTTTGGGTATCTGCAATATTGTGTTAAGGCACTGTGATTTTTTTTTCTTTTTTATTGTTTTCCGGAGATCTTTCCACCATGGAAAATCTTTTCCAAATCCTGCATTCTTTTTCCAGTATACAATTTTTATATATCTGGGACATTTTTCTCGGGGCTTCACCTTATATCCTGTTGATCATCATAGCAGCTTTTAAGGGATATATAGGGCAACCTCTCAAAAGGCTTAAGAAACTAGAGGCTGAGGTCCAAGAGATAAAGGAAGTAATCATAGAACTTAACCAGCACCTTAAAAACAAGAAGAAGCAAAGGCCTGTCGTGATCTTGACCCACCCTAATTCCTCTGCATCTTGCCCTGAGGCCCCTATTTTGGCATCTTGCCCTGAGGCCCCTATTTTGGCAGACACGTGTCCGAATTCTCCTTTGGACTCCACAGCCACTTCTTCGGCCACCCCCATTTTGGCAGAAACGTGTCCGGAACCTCCTGCTGCCTCCACGGCTGCTTCTTCACCCCACCCTGTTTTGATAGACTCATGTCCAAATTCTCCTGTAGCCTCCAAAACCACTTCTTCGGCCACTTGTCCAGAAGCTTCCACTTCAGTGACTCCTCCTACCACTACACACTTATCAGAGGAAGTCCACACATTTCCGGTCAATGTTGCCCCCAATAGACAAAAACCTCAGGCCTGGTATCCATATTCCGCCACAGACCTGAAGGAACTACGCCAGGCTATCAAAGATGACGGTGTTCATGCCCCATGGACCAGGTCCATTTTACAAGGCCTGCTTCAGAACCTTAATACCCCTCAAGATTGGAGAGATGTGACTCGTGCTACGCTCCCAGGCCCCCTCTTCCTGCAATGGGAGGCATTCTTTCGCGATGAATGTTTACAACAATCGCGGAAAAATATTCAAAATCAGCCAGAGGGTAATTTTGATGCATTGTTTGGAACAGGCCAATTAGAAACAGGGATTCAACAGGCGGAAGCCAAGTTTCCAGCGGGGTATTTTGATCAAGTACGCCTGTGTGCATTAAAAGCATGGGAGCGATTAACACCACCCATGGGAGCAGCCTCAGCCCCCATTCTCTCCCTGCAACAAGAACCTGATGAATCCCTCGCTAAATTCATTGCCAGGGTCCAGTCGAGTTTGGAAAGGAAGATTTATAATCCTGACGCTCGTTTTCTCCTTCTGCGATCCATAGTCTGGGATGGAATGCTTCCGCATTTTCGACAGGCCTGTATCACTCTTAAAAATGAACACCCAGATACTTGGATTCTAGCTACACAGGATCTCAGATCAAGCTCTTTTCAAGGACCTATGTTACAGGCCTATGCAGCTACCTTACATAAGCAAAAAGGAGCTTGCTTTCAGTGCGGTCGCCAAGGGCATTGGCGTAACCAATGTCCAGAAAATAGACCGCGACCCCGCCTCCAGTCAGGGCGACCCCACCTCCAGTCAGGGCAACCCCGCCTCCAATCAGGGCAACCCCGCCTCCAGACAGGGAATCAGAGACCACGAATGCCTTGTCCCAGATGCCAGAAAGGATTTCACTGGAGGAGAGATTGTTGGTCAAGGTTCCATAGGAACGGCACGCCTCTGCCAAATGTAAACAGGGATTTAAACTAGGTATGGGGCTTCCCTTAGCCCCGCCCCCAAGAGGGAAGGAAGCAGGTCGCCCGCTTGGTGCTGTGCCCTTCTTCCACAAACAGAAGCCCAGCTTGGGACCCAATCCGTCGCTATACCCACCACGCCAAGTAACAATAACAGAGGGTGAGCAGAAGGAGGAACCCGTGGTATGTGGGAACTTCCAGCATAGAAATAACCGGCTGGAGCAAGAGAACAGCTCGAATTCAGAGCCTGAGATTTTATGGACCACCCCTGTTTTAGAAAGGGGTCACCCAACTATGACAGTAAAGATTGGTAATATTCCTTTTAAGTGTTTGATTGACACGGGAGCAGATAAGACAATATTAAGACAAGCAGAGGTTCCCCAGAGTTGGGAACTCCTCCCAGGACCACGCTTACATGGTGTTGGAGGATTGACTCAGGCATTCCGCACACGAGATTCCCTTGTGTGGGAAGATCCAGAAGGGACTACCGGACGCTTTCAGCCTTTAATAGCTGATATAAGCACCAATTTATTGGGAAGAGACTTGCTGGAATCTTTAGATGTAGTGATATCCTCAGACACCTCTGCAGGACACCACACTCACTCCTGTGAGACTGCTAGACCCAACCAGCACCCCCAATACTAACTGCCACTGTTCGTAACAGAACTCCCCGCTTAGATTGGCTTTCTAATGAGCCTGTCTGGGTGGAACAGTGGCCTTTGCCTAGGGAGAAGCTAGAAATTTAAAAAAAAACTCGTCCAAGAGCAGTTATCGTTGGGACACATTCGTCATTCTCGGAGCCCATGGAATACTCCAGTCTTTGTAATTAAAAAGCGCTCAGGAAAATGGCGCCTCCTCCAAGATCTTCGTGCAGTTAATAAAACCATGCAGGTTTGGGGCTCCCCCCAAAGGGGTTTGCCTCTTGCTTCCGCAATTCCCACAGGAATTCCAATCATAGCTATTGATATACAGGATTGTTTTTTCTCTATTCCCTTACACCCACAAGATTGTAAACGTTTTGCTTTCTCTGTTCCTTCTATTAATAATGCCAGCCCTGCCGATAGATTTGAATGGGTGGTACTGCCCCAGGGCATGGCTAATAGTCCTACTATTTGTCAAGAGGTTGTTAAATCTGCCCTTTTTCCATATATTCATAAGGGCCTTAAGGTTTTTCATTATATGGATGACGTGTTAATATGGGGAGAATTAGATACAGATCTCTCCGCCCTACGTGATTTTCTAATCCCTGCCTTAAAGAGAAGTGGACTTAATGTAGCTCCTGAGAAGATACAGCTAATCCCTCCAATATCTTTCTTAGGCTCAGAGATTTCCCTAACGCAGATTCGTCCTTTAAAACCTTGTGTTACTTTTCCTTCTAATCTCACTCTTGCTTCTTTACAAAGTTTTCTTGGAAATTTGAATTGGCTTAGGCAGTATCTTTATCTGCCTACGAGCTGCCTGCAACCACTGTTCGATCTGTTAAAAGGAAACAAACAGCCCTCCTCAAAGCGTATGTTAACCCCCGAAGCATCCTTGGCTCTGGAAAAGGTTAACCAGGCTCTCCAGGACATGCACCTCGTTCGATTCTCCCCCTCCTCTCCAGTAAATCTTCTAATCTTTAACTCCACCCCCACGGTAGTGGGGGCATTGTGGCAGAAACATGGCGTTCTCAAATGGCTTCATACGCCAGTAGGCGGAGCTCCAAGACTCCTTACCGAGATTGATGCCTTAGCATTTATGGTTCGCCAAGGAAGAAACAGATCGGTTCAGGTCTTAGGAAGGGAACCAGATTCAATCATTCTTCCCTTTTCTCTCACTGATACAGAATGGCTCATACGCCACCATTCTCGTTTTGCCATAAGTTTAATGGGTTTTCCAGGACAATTAGATAATCATTTTCCCTCTAATAATTTGATAGCTTCTTTACCTCTGTTGCCTCTACTAGTACCTAAACTTTTCTCTCGAGATCCCATCCCCTCTGCTCCTACAGTGTTCACTGATGGTGGAAAAAAGGGAGCTGCTGCCCTTATATATTATCCAGACCAGCAATACCCCAAACCTCTCTTTACTGAACTTCCTGATAATTCCCCTCAGTACAAAGAACTTTATGCTGTTTTCCTTGCATTAAAAGCTGTACCAGAATCCTTCAACCTTTTTTCTGACAGTGTGTATACTGTTAACTTACTTCCATGGCTTGCTCGATCTTATGTAAGAATTGATGACAACCCACTTTCTCCTCTTTTAATTCAAATTGCCTCTATGCTCTGTTCTCGAACCCATCCACTGTATGTTCAGCACCTACGTTCCCACAGCCCTCTTCCTGGTCCCCTGTCCGAAGGGAATGCTGCAGCTGACCGCCTTGCCTCCACAGGAATTCTCCTAGCCTCTGTCTCTAATCCTGCTGACTTTCATTCCCTAACCCATGTTAATCTTAAAGGTCTTCGAGCTCGATTTCCTGATATTCCTCTGCCACAGTTAAAACGTATTCTTGCTACATGTTCCTCCTGTGCAGGTCTAATCAAAACACCTGCTATTCAGACTCTAGGGGTTAATCCTCGAGGTTTAAAAGCCAACGCTCTTTGGCAAATTGATGTTACCCACATACCTAACTTTGGCAAACAAAAATATGTGTTCGTCTCAATTGATACCTTCTCTAAGTTTATGTGGGCTACAGCTCAAACTGGAGAAAACTCAAAAAAGCTTATAAGCCATATGCTCTCCTGTTTTGCTGTAATGGGCTTACATCTTCAACTTAAAACGGATAATGGACCTGCTTTTACCAGCAAACAATTTAAAGATTTTTGTTCCCTCTGGAACATTACTCATACTACAGGCATTCCGTATAATCCACAGGGACAAGGCATTGTTGAGAGGGCCCATCAAACTCTTAAGGCTCAATTAAATAAAGAAAAAGGGGAAATGTACCCCCCTAATATCCAGCTGGCAAAAGCCTTAACTACATTAAATCTCTTTAATATTTACAAAAACTCCGACCAACCTCCTATAATTCTTCATTGGCAAACACCACCCACCCTCCCAGCTATTAAAGTCAAATGGAAAGACCCACTTGATAAAATTTGGAAAGGACCTGACCCCCTGTTGACTATGGGGAGGGGTTTCGCATGTATTTTTCCACAAAATTACTCCAAGCCTGTTTGGGTTCCTGCCCGCCATGTCCGGCAATACCCACATGATGGTGCTGATATCCCTGAAGAACAAGAAACACTGCAAGAAGACTGGCTGCAAGAGGACTGGCTACAGGATGCACCCCAGGATCCATAATACAGCATGGCAGAATCAAAAAAAAAAAAATCTGATTCACAGAACTCTCCCGCCCCCCCCCCAAATGAATGTCTTATGCTATGACTGGCCAGTTGTGTTTTGTGAGTGAGTGAGTGAAAAAAAAAAAATTGAGTGAGTTGAGTGACCAAAATTTTTGTATGACCCATTGTGCTCAGAGTACTCTGAAAGTTAACTGACTTTATATCAAACGGCTGGACGCAGCCATGGTTTCTGGAGACGTCCAGAAACAGTCCAAAAATTGTTCATTCCCCCTTTTGATTTCTTTTTTAAGTCTTGATATCAATATGAAATGTTTAGTCTTAAACTGTGTGAGTAAAGATGGTTCAACTATGACAGTAGTTCTAAATTCACATTTGAAATGATATATCTTATTTACAAGTTTTTCTCCTCCTGTGTGTTATAAACTATATGTTTAATATGCGTGTTTCAAGTTTGGTAAACATTAACTTGACAGTTAAATCGTAACTTCGAAGTTACATTTTTACGAGAAGAGGTAAAATCAATTCATTTAAGTAACTGAGTGTTTAAGGTAAAACTCTAAATATTCAATGTGACAATTCATCATCTCCTAAGTTAAAATACAAATTCTCTATACAGGACATTTTTGGAGGGCCCCCAAAAATGTCCTGTAAGCTATCTTGTGGAAATTAATCCACAACAAATTTGGCATCAATCTGATATTGTAAATGTACCAAAAAAAAAAAAAAAAGTCACTAAAATGTGTTAACTCTAGTAACCTGAGTTTGCTTAAAAACCCAATGTAAAAATAGTCAAGAATCAATATATGTAACTTAAACTCGGTATGAAAACTTTGCTATATAAAGACTGCTACATGAGGTCACGTAAGATGACCTTTACACAAAATTATAAAGATACCTAAACCAGTTATAATCATTGAGTTATCAATTGTAGTAAACTTCTAATTTGTTACAAAGTTTTTTCATAAGTAATTGACTACAGCTATGACAAGCCTTCGCATAAAGAAGCATCTGCTCATATAGAATCCCCAGAAATCCATCTTGGACCCCTGACCTCTGACATCACCCACAATTACAGCCATCCCCCAGAAACCCATGATGTGACCTGACACGATCTGGAGAACCTGATTCACAGACTCCGAAGGACAAGACTTTCCTACTGCCTTTCTCTCAACCATCGGTGTCTGCTCTTCCTGCTTCTGTTTCGCCCATCATGTTTTGGCGGTTCCAGGTCACTCTCTACAGAGAAGAAAAGTTCCGGTGGCCGTCCTCCTCCATCAAGATAGACGTGTGGCATTTATTTCCTGGCCGTTGACATTGGACTGATGCTTCTATAGAACTTGCTGGACACTCCTTTTATACTCCTGGACTTCTTGAAGAATGACTGTAGCAGGCTGACTCGGGATTTTGCAATGCCAGATCACCCCTCTAGCCCCTCGGCTTATCAGGCCCCCACTCCTCCACCCATCAGGCTCACTCTGTCTCTTGCTACTCTTACTTATCCCTCCCTGTCTTGTGCTAGTTATTTTTGAAGACACTTACACACTATCATTCTGCTTTCTTCCCAACAGGTTTCCGTTCACCCCTACACTGCTATTCCCCTGACAGAGATGAAGCCTTTTACAGACATTGACCCAGTTATATATGGCCATTAAGTAAGAGGAAGATGTTGGGGAATTGTGAGGATATGGTTGAGCTTGGAAGGGCTTGAGCCTGAGGGGTGTGTCAATCCTGTTAGTCTCTCTCTCCACGGAGAGGTTGAGCAAGGAGGGACAGTAGAACCCCAAAAAAGGTGTGCCTCTTATCAGTCTCCCTGCCTCACAAAGTGCCCCACACTCCTGATACTATGGCAAAAAGTTAAAAAGAAAGGGGGAGATGTTGGGTAGTTGCCATCTCCCCCTGGCTTCTTCTTATCCATATGCCTATATAGGGATTTACTGATCCAAAGGTTTGGTCTATTTACATAAATCACTTTTACATAAAGCACTCCAGGGCATTGGTGGTTCAGTTATAGGATTCTCGCCTGTTCCGCCCCCTCCTTGTCACACTCTGATTTTCACCAGTCACTTTTCTCTCCACCCTCTCTATATCACATCCTGTTTCCACCCTACTTGGAGAGTATAAAAACAGCTGCTCTTCTGATTAAAGACACTTGGAAATTGCTTTCCGGCTCCGAGAGTTCCAGAGTGTATCTCCTGCGGAAGTTGGTGCAGCACGCGTTCCTGATCCCTCTCCCACACAGCAGCCTAGATCGGCTCCAGTTGAGTTCTCTCCAACCCAGAGAGCACTAGCTCGGGAAGAAGTACCCTCAGGCTATCCCGGCACATTCCCATGACCTTTCTGGAGGTCTTTTGTTGCCCCCCCCCCAGGGTTATTGCTAGGGCTTGTTGCCAACACTACGAATTCTCCGCTCCTGATGACCATATTTTTCTTTTTTTTTTTTTATTGGATAAGACAGAAGCTGAAAAAAAATAAAAACAAAACAAAAAAGACAGAAATTGAGAGAGGAGGGGGAGATAGAGAGGGAGAGAGACACCTGCAGACTTCCTTCACCACTTGTGAAGCTTTCCCCCTGCAGGTGGGGAGCTAGGGCTTGAACCAGGGTCCTTGTGTGAGTCCTTGGCGTTGTACTATGTGTGCTTAACAAGGTGCACCGTCGCCCGGCCAGGCCCCCAATGGCTACCTTCTGCACCTTGGGGCTCTCCCTGGGAGATGCTACAGCATGACAGATATCTTACCAGGGGATGGATGATCCAAGACAGAAAAATAACCAACATGATGGACGTTGCAGCATCTTTTAATATCAAAAGTGGCCAACCATCACTTCATATATCCCAGGTCTGAGAGACCACAGGAATTCATTTCAGTTCTGTGTGTTTTGTTTACACACCAACACATTGTGGTGCATTAACTACGCCAGAGTGGAACCCCACAGAGTAAGTTCTCTGTCGCCAGGAATGCCACTGACAACTCACCCATAGTTAGAAACGGAAAATGTTAAGCCCTGAATTTTTTTTTCTTTTTTACATATATGGCTATAATCGGCTTCCAGAAGCACTGTCTCCTCTATGCAAATGAGTAGTGGCTGACTGGAAGTTCTAAACTCATTACCTGGATAACTAAAAATAAACTGTTTTAGGTTCAAGACTTTTCTATGTTTTCTGAAGCTCCCTCAATCTTAACATGTGCTATGGATTTTGCTGTCAGAAACATCTGATGCTTGTTTCTAAAAAGGAAGATTAACAGACCTTTCTGGAGTCAATGCACATATCAGCTCATTTGAATGTCATTTGAATATTTGTGGGTGTTAAATCTCAGGCTGAAATTCCAAGCACATTAAGAAGATAAACAGAGGTTGTCCGGTAGGGCAGCGGGTTAAGAGCATGTGGCGCAAAGCGCAAGGACGGGCATAAGGACCGCGGTTCGAGCCCCCGGCTCCCCACCTGCAGAGGAGTCGCTTCACAGGCAGTGAAGCAGGTCTGCAGGTGTCTGTCTTTCTCTCTCCCTCTCTGTCTTCCCCTCCTCTCTCCATTTCTCTCTGTCCTATCCAACAATGATGACAACATCAATAACAACAATAATAATAACTACAACAGTAAAACAACAAGGGCAACAAAAAGGGGAAATGAATGAATAAATATTAAAAAAAGAAGAAGACAAACAGAAGGAGTCAGGCGGTAGCGCAGCAGGTTAAGCACACGTGGCGGGAAGCGCAAGGACCGGCATAAGGATCCAGGTTCCAGCCCCCGGCTCCCCACCTGCAGGGGAGTCGCTTCACAGTCGATGAAGCAGGTCTGCAGGTGTCTATCTTTCTTTCCTCCTCTCTCCATTTCTCTCGTTCCTATCCAACGACAATTACAACAATAAAAAAGGAATAAATAAATATTTAAAAAAAGATAAACAGAAATTAATATTCTGTCCAGGCCTGTGATAGAAACAGTCATTGATGCTTAAAAAGTGTAGGTCTGGGTTGAACTTACCAAAGTCTTTTGTTGGTTTTGTTTTATTTTAAAAATTCTTGTTTGTAAGGATGACAGAGGACCTAGTGGGGGTTGTATTGTTATATGGAAAACTGGGAAAGGTTATGCATGTACAAACTATTGTATTTACTGTCGAATATAAAAACATTAATCCCCCAATAAAGAAATTTTTTAAAAGTTCTTGTTATTAATGTTACCTTACAAGATTGTAAGTTTACAGTGTCTACTCCCACACCACAACCACCACAAAGGTCTGTGTCCCCACCTCCCACCTCCCAAAGACAACCAACATAATTTTCACAAATTATGGCAGTTTCTCTCCATCTCTCTCTCTCTCTTTCTCTCTCTCTCTCTCTCTCTCTCTCTCTCTCTCTCTCTCTCTGTCTCTTTCTTTTTCAATTTTATGTTTATCGGATCTCTAGATAGCCACATATGGGTAAAATCATCTAGTAGTTGTCTTTTTATTTATTGTCTTTTTGTTGTCTGTATTTCGCTAAACATAATTATCCATTTTGTTTCAAAGGACACGATGACATCTATTTTGATTGCGAAGTGTATTCCATAGAATATATGCTCCATGGAGAGTTGTGTTCGTCTTTCCTGGCTTCTCCTGCTGCCAGCTGTCCCATATAGAGCACCCACTAAATACGGCCCAGTGTGTCTATCACTCCCCTGTACCTGACCCCAGCGGATGAGCCTGTGTTCACAGTGCTAACCAGCTGATGATGCCTCCCTTACTTACTTTCTTTTCCTTTCCTGTGCTACGATCCCTCTCCTCTTCTGGTGTTTCCTGGAACCACGTCCAACATAAAACTTTCAAATCCTCGTCTCAGGATCTGAATCTGGGGAGCTCACACAGAGACAAGTGGCTTCCCCTTTGAGAGGAAAAGCCAAAATCTGCTCCCTGACCTGCGTGGCCCCACAGCCTCTGCTCTCAGGAAGGCTCTTCTTGCTCCTGTGCGCTCCTCTTGGTCCTGCTGTTTCCTGGTCACTCCTCAAACATGCTAACACATCGCAAAGTTAGGGCCTTTGCTCCCGTAATGTTTTAAACAAATATATTTCATTATATTTTTTCTTAGTCATTTAATAATGACTTACAAAATTATAAGATGATAGGGGGATAATTCCACACCTTTCCCTACCCAGGTTATTGCTGGGAGTCAGTGCCTGCACAATAAATCCACTGCTTCTGGTGGTGGCCATTTGTTTTGTTTTGTTTTCTTCTTTATGTGATAGGACAGAAAGAAATTAAGAGCAGAGAGGGAAACAGAAAGGAAAGAGAGGGAGAAACACCTACAGACATTGCTTCACTGCTCATAAAACTTCCCTCTTGCAGATGGGGAACAAGGGCTTGAACCCTGGTCCTTGTGCAGGATAACCTGTATACTTACCCAGGTGCTCAACTACCTGGTCCCTTCAGCACCCACCTGCCCCCCCCAACCTCTTTTTTATGGGAGGGGGGGAATGGCTTACAGTCAGCAGTGAAAGTACAGTCGTTTGCACATGTGTAACATAACAATTCAACCCCCACCAGTTCTAGGACCTCTGCCATCACATTCCAGGACCTGAACACACACACACACACGTTCCAGGACATGAACACACACACGTTCCAGGACATGAACACACACACATGTTCTAGGACCTGAACACACACACACACATTCCAGGACCTGAACACACATACACACACACGTTCCAGGGCCTGAACACACACACATATTCCAGGACCTGAACACACACACACACGTTCCAGGACCTGAACACACACACATTCCAGGACCTGAACACACATATACACACACATTCCAGGACCTGAACAAACACACACGTTCCAGGACCTGAACACACACACGTTCCAGGTCCTGAACACACATACACATACACATTCCAGGACCTGAACACACACACACGTTCCAGGACCTGAACACACATACACACACACATTCCAGGACCTGAACACACACACACACACACATACACACGTTCCAGGACCTGAACACACACACACATTCCAGGACCTGAACACACATACACACACACATTCCAGGGCCTGAACACACACACACACACAAACATTCCAGGACCTGAACACACACACACATTCCAGGGCCTGAACACACACACACACACAAACATTCCAGGACCTGAACACACACACATATTCCAGGACCTGAACACACACACACACACACACACACACACACATATTCCAGGACCTGAACACACACATACACATTCCAGGACCTGAACACACACACACACGTTCCAGGACCTGAACACACACACACACACACACACGTTCCAGGACCTGAACACACACACACACATTCCAGGACCTGAACACACACACATATTCCAGGACCTGAACACACACACACACGTTCCAGGACCTGAACACACACACATTCCAGGACCTGAACACACACACACACATTCCAGGACCTGAACACACACACACACACACACGTTCCAGGACCTGAACACACACACACAGGTTCGAGGACCTGAACAAACACACACACGTTCCAGGACCTGAACACACACACACACACACACGTTCCAGGACCTGAACACACACACACACACGTTCCAGGAACCTGAACACACACACACACACCAGAGTCTTTACTTTGGTGCAATACACCAGCTCCAGTCCAAGTTCTGTTTAGTGTTATCTTATATTTCAGCTTCATTTTATTATTAGTAGTAGTGATTTAATAATGATCCATAAGATATTTGGGATAAGAGGAGTACAATTCACACAGTTCCCACCACCAGAGCTCCCTGTCCCATCCCCTCCATTGGGAGCTTCCCTATTCTTTATCCCTCTGGGAGTCTGGACCAAAGATCTTTGTGGGGAGCAGAAGGTGGGAGTTCTGGCTTCTGTCATTGCTTCTCTGCTGGACATGGGTGTTGCCAGGTGGATCCATCCCCCAGCCTGTTTCCGTCTTTCCCTAGTGGGGCAGGGCTCTGGGGAAGTCTTCTTCTAGTGTTTGCCCTTCTTCCGTAGCCAGTCAACAACGTCAGGTTGAGCCTGATGTAAAGTTTCGAGACCTCCTTTGAATCTGGAGAGGTGGCAGTTGTTGACTATGTGGGTCATAGTCTGTCTGGAGCTGCAGGGGCGGTTCGGGTCGTCTCTGGCTCCCCAGCGATGGAACATAGCGGCGCACCGGCCATGGCCTGTTCGATTGCGATTGAGGAGGGCCCAATCATAACATGCCAGGTCAAAGCCGGGTTGACGCTTGCAGGGATCTGTGATGAGGTGCTTGTTCTCCACCTCAGCTGACTGCCAACTCTGTTTCCAAGAGTCTGGAACAGAGAAGTTCAGTGTAGGCGTAGGGGACCAGATCGGACGACAAGACGTCAAGCGTTGGACAGGGTGGGCGAAGATATCCGCGTATAACGCGTTTGGCAAAGGACAGCCCCTCAACATTAAGTTGGAGGGCTCGAAGAGCAGGACCAACAGCTTGAAAGCTGTCAGGAGCTGCTTGTTGCTGGCTTTGAAAGTGACTGGGATCCATGTGGATTCAATCGGCTAGGAAGGATCGTCAGTTTCCCCAATGAATGGGTACTCATGGGATGCACCACGGGAAGGTCGATCCAATGCATCCCACTTGAGGATCTTGAGGACAGAAAGAAGATAGATCAAAGGAATGGAATGGGTGGGGATCTTTCAGGCAAAACAAAGATAATGTAGATAATAAGTCTGATAAGACGAGAGAATGGATGTCCCCTCAAGTCAAGCCCTGCCAAGCTCAACCACATCCTCACAATTTCCTGACACACAGTCGGTTAAATGCACATGGCACAAAGCATAAGGACTAGTGCAGGGATCCTAGTTCGAGTCACCAGCTCCCCACCTGCAGTGGGGTTGGCTTGTGAAACAGTGAAGCAGGTCTGCAAGTGTCTTTCTCCCTCTCTGTCTTCCCCTCCTCTCTCAACTTCTCTCTGTCCTACCCAACAACAACAACAATACAATAAGGATAACAACAACAAAATGGAAAAAATGGCCTCCAGGAGCAGCGGGTTCATAGTGCAGTCACTGAGCCCCAGCAATCACCCTGGAGGCAAAAAAAATGATTTTTATGTACAGAGACATTTTTATTGTTTATTTCAAGACTTGTGAAATATAAAGGACACGATAGAACCAATAGAACCAAGCAAAAGGCCTCCCAAAATCTGATAGCAGGTTGACCTTTGAAATCTCTACAGAAGGAAATTCTTCGGGAACTGGGCAGTGGTACACCCAGGTTTGAGCCCCCGGCTCCCCACCTACAGGGGGAGAGGCTTCACAGTTGGTGAAGAAGGTCTGCAGGTCTCTGTCGTTCTCTGTCCTTCACAAGCCATGAAGAAGGTCTACAGGTCTTTGTCTCTCTCTGTCCTTCTCTATCTCCACTCCACTCTCAATTTCTCTTTTTAATATTTTTATTTATTATGAGGTAGAAGCATAGAGAAATTGAAAGGGGAGAGGGATATAGAGATAGAGAGAGACAGAGAGACACCTACAATATTGCTCCACCACTCATGAAGCTTTCCCCCTGAGGGTGGGGACCCAGGGGCTTGAACTTCCATCCTTGCACACTGTAATGTGAGCACTTAACCAGGTGACCCCCAGCAACTACCCTGGAGGAAAAAAAAAAAGAATTCCTTTGAGTTTTAGTAATCATATGTTCCAGGGTATCACAGTTCTAAAATCTAGAATCCAATTCCTGATGACAAGTTTATCTTCACCCTAGGTAAGAAACTTTCCTTTGAGAAGTAACACTGCCGTGTGTGTGTGTGTGTGTGTGTGTGTGTGTGTGAGAGAGAGAGAGAGAGAGAGAGAGACCCTCAAGTCACTGATAGCTATGATGCATACTAAGAGCATGCTCTCAAACCCACAGCATCAGCATGATGGGGGAAGTTGCCGGGAATGCAGAGTATCAGGCCCAAATGCAGACATCCATTATCAGTGTCTCCAGGGCCTGCGCCCAGTCCTGTTTCAACAAGCCCTGTAGGTAATTAATCCATATCTGAGAGACACAGCTTCAGCTTATAAAAAAGAAAAAGGAAAAAGAAAAAAAAAAAAAAGAACTCTTTTCATTCTCACCGCCCCTTTGTCCAAACGAAGCTGAAGAATAAATCACCAATCGCTCTGGCCTTTAAATGTCAAGGATCCTGAGCCCAGAGAACAAGGACCCACTGGAAATGCCAAGCCAGAGCCTGTGCCCGGGTGTGTCAGGGCTCCGGTCGTGGTCCAGGCAGAAGTCACAGCTTCTCGGAAAGGAAACTCCCTTTCATGACTGACACAATAAGATGCATGTGGGGGAGAAAGAAAACATACCTGGGGGGGAAGCAGCAACATCTTCATGGAGCAAACAGGCTTCAGGGATGAGAGAGGAGCCCTAAGCTGAAGGGCCGCCACCTGGGACCTCCCTCCTGGCCACAGGCAGGCCATAAACACCCCTCCATGCGCCAGCCCAGATGGCCTCATTCAGCGCTCCACAGCCTCTCCAGGCCCGTGAAGAGCAATAAAGGAAGACAAGGACAGAATAGCCTCTAGATAAAAGATGAGATCGTTCTACAGGCACATTAGGACTTTATGTGTTTTAGGGATTGTGGGGTTTTATTATTATTATTATTATTATTATTCAAACCTAGGGAGAATTTGAGCTTTCCTCTTCAGCAAGGGAAGCAGCTCTCCACAGAGGGTGTTCAGGTTAGTGATGTAAATGGTCCTGGGCTGAACACAGAGGCTTGTTGAGCAGGAGGAAGGCATGGAGGAGAGAGAGAAAGCAATTTTCATCCTCTCCTTCTGGGCTTTGTTGCACCTGGTGTTGCCTCCACAGGAATTAAAGTTTCTCTCTTAGTTCACCTGCATGTTAGCTATCAGGATCAGGCAAAAATTACTAAAGTTGTCAGCCCCTCGGAACATACCTAAAATAGACTTCCTAGCTTCTTCTCACACAAAGACCATCTTAATTCCATCTTAATTCCATCTGTTCTATTCCTACCTTTAGATTCCTGTTTACTAAACAATGTGTCCTGCTTTACATCTTACCTAACCTTTTGGCCACCAAATCTCAGATGCTACCATGACGCCAACCTGACTTCCCTGGGCAGACGACCTCACCAACGTGTCCTGGAATGTACCTCCCCAGAGCCCTGCTCCACTAGGGACAGACAGACACAGGCTGGGGGTGTGGATCCACCTGGCAACACCCATGTCCAGCAGAGAAGCAATGACAGAAGCCAGAACTCCCACTTTCTGCACCCAAATAGAATTGTGATCCAGACTCCCAGAGGGATAAAGAGCAGGGGAGCTTCCAATGGAGGAGGTAGGACAAGGAACTCTGGTGCTGGGAACTGTGTGGAATTTCCCACAATATTGTTAGTCATTATTAAATCACTAAAGAAAATTTTAAAAAGTATCTCACTGGCATATGCAGAGGAGAAGATAGAACCTGGGGCCTTGATTTCAGGCTCAGCAGGGAAAAAAAAAAAAACTAGTATAGCCACAGGCCCTTATATAATTAAATATGCCTACTAGCTATCTACAAAATGCAGGACCCCCGCAACTCTTCATCTGCACTACTCCAGCCTCTAAGTTCATATTAGTCAACAATTTGTTTGGCTTTATATGTTAACTCTCTTTTCAGCCACCAGGTTCCAGATGCTACCATGATGCCAACCAGACTTCCCTGTACAGAGGACCTCACCAATGTGTCCTGGAGCCCCACCTCTCAGAGCCCCACCCCACTAGGGAAAGAGAGAGACAGGCTGGGAGTATGGATCCACCTGTCAACGCCCATGTTCAGCGGGGAAGCAATGACAGAAGCCAGACCTTCCACCTTCTGCATCCCACAGTGACCCTGGGTCCATGCTCCCAGAGGGATAGAGAATGGGAAAGCTATCAGGGGAGGGGATGGGATACAGAGTTCTGGTGGTGGGAATTGTGTGGAGTTGTACCCCTCTTATATTATGGTTTTGTCAGTATTTTCTTTTTATAAATAAAAAAAGAGGAAAAGAAAGAAAAGAAAGAGCCTGGGGCCTCAGGCTTGAAACATATGTTGTCTCTCCTCTCTGCCACTTCCCTGTCCAGCAGTGCGGCATTATTTCAAAGCTCTTTTCAGGCAACTGAAGACAGGTAGCAGGGACAAGCACATGACTCGCCTGGCAGACTGCATGCTTTCCATGCTCAGGGCCCTGGTCCCAGCTCCCCACCATCCCATGGAAGCAAGAGGAGACGCTATGAACTCTGCAGTGCTGTGATGGTCTTTCTTCTTCTTCTCTCTCGTCTGTCTCCCACTCTGTCTCTCTCTGAAAGTAAGAAGGAAATAATAGTCATAAGCAGGGCTCAGGGACAGTGCATCCCACAGGTATAAGGCTTCAACTGGAACAAGAAATAGAAGGCAGCAAGCTGCCCTGAGGAAAACAGCCTGCCGTGACACGTGTCTTTGATGCTTGTTCTTCAAGAATGCTATTGAACTTGCTCTGCAAACTCTCACACGGTGGTGATGGGTGGTGGAGCTCCCAGAGGTCACCATGTGCAGAAACCCAGGTTGCAGCCTCTAGTCTGCAGAAACCCAGGTTGCAGCCTCTAGTCTGCAGAAACCCAGGTTGCAGCCTCTAGTCTGCAGAAACCCAGGTTGCAGCCTCTAGTCTGCAGAAACCCAGGTTGCAGCCTCTAGTCTACAGAAACCCAGGTTGCAGCCTCTAGTCTGCAGAAACCCAGGTTGCAGCCTCTAGTCTGCAGAAACCCAGGTTGCAGCCTCTAGTCTGCAGAAACCCAGGTTGCAGCCTCTAGTCTGCAGAAACCCAGGTTGCAGCCTCTAGTCTGCATCTGCAAGAAGGAAGCGCCACAGGTGGCGAAGCAGGGCGACAGGTGTTCCTCTTTCTCTCTCCCTCCCCATCACCCCCTTTCCTCTTGATTTCTCATTGTCTCCTTCAGAGAGAGAGAGAGAGGAAAAGGAAGGACACAAGGGCCAGGTGGTGGCACACCTGGCTGAGTGCACGTCAATGTGCGAGGACCCAAGTTCAAGCCCCCGGTACCCACCTGCAGAGGCAAAGCTTTGTGAGTGGTGAAAGAGGCCTGTGGGTGTCTGCATGTCTCCTCCTTCCTTCTCAATTTCTGGATGCTTCAATTCAATAAATAAATAAAGATACCTTAAAAAGAGAGAGAGGAAGAAGAGAAAGAGAGAGCGAGAGGAAGAGAGAGAGAAGCCACCAGGAGAATTAGATTCACAGTGCAGGCACCAAACCCCAGCAATAACCCTGGTAGATAGTGAAAAAAATACATAAATAAATAGGAAAATAAATACCTCTGACAGTGTGATCATTTTAACCACCAATGTCACAAAGGTTGTAGGTGGACCCTGAGCACTCTTTTTCTATAGATTTAATCATGATAAACAAGACCATAGGATAAGAAGGGTACAGTTCCCACCACCAGAGTTCTGCATCCCATCCCTCCATAAGAAGTTTCCCTATTTTTTTAATATTTATTTATTCCCTTTTGTTGCCCTTGTTTTATTGTTGCAGTTATTATTGTTGTTGTTATTGATGTTGTCATTGTTAGATAGGACAGAGAGAAATAGAGAGAGGAGGGGAAGACAGAGAGGGGGAGAGAAAGACAGACACCTGCAGACCTGCTTCACCACCTGTGAAGTGACTCCCCTGCAGATGGGGAGCCGGGGCTCGAACCAGGATCCTTATGCCAGTCCTTGCGCTTTGCGCCACGTGTGCTGCGAAACCTCCCGACTCCCGCTTCCCTATTCTTTATCCCTCTGGACGCATGGACTGCAATTCTTTATGGGGAGCAGAAGGAGGGAGTTCTGGCTTCTGTCGTTGCTTCTCTGCTGGACATGGGTGTTGGCCTGAGCAGTTATTTTGTGTCCACCCTGAAGCAAGGGCCTCACTGCGTCTCTCCAGCAATATATCGGGCAAGACCTTATGCCCACTTTAAAGATGGGGAAGGAAAGGTGGACACAGGCTGAGGCCTATCAGTGCAGTGAGCACTTAAGCCAGGCTCTTCCACTCAGGAACCCACCATGTTTGGAGGCACTAAGTCCTGTTCATGCTGGAGCTAGCTCTCACCAGTGGAATACTTCCCTTGTGCCAGGTGTTGTTCTGAAGCCTTTCTGACCTCATCTATCTCTCACAGCAGTGGGGAACCGGGGCCCGGGTCAGCCAAATAAGCAGTGCTGGTCTCACATTGAGGAAGAGGGACACGCAGGTCACCAGCCACATGGACAGACACAAAGCCATGTTGCCTTCAGCAGTTTTTATTTTACAAAGGTGTCTGCAAGGTCCAGCCTGCATTGAGCATGGCAGCAGGTGCTGGCCGCAGGCCCAGCATGCTGCTCTCGGGGGTCCATCCCACCTTCAGAGCCGTCTGCGAGCCCCGAGCAGGGCACCTGGAGAAAGGAAATGGGGGGACACTATGCAGAGCCGGGGCTTCCGTCAGCCTGGATCCTAGAGATGCAGGCAGACGGCAGCAGCGGGAGCAGCCACCACCCTGTTGGCCAAGTGGGCAGCAGCAAAATGCAGCTACTTCCTGCTGAGCCCACTCAAGGGCCGGGCAGACCAGTGGTTTTCCTTCCTCTTTTCCCATGTTACTAGACAATTCAGGCTTGGCAGTGCAGTCATACACAGGGGGACAAGCTCCCCTCTCCTTGTGATGTGTGGGTAAAACATTCTCATCTTCAGCTTGGGTCCTGTTCCAGCATGATGCATTAGGAGCCCAGAACCTTCCCTCACCTCCTTCCCCAGAGTCCTTTGCTTTGGTGCGACACACCAAACACAGTCCACGTTCAGCTTTGTGTTTCCGCTTTCTGTCTTTACTGCTTAGGTTCTGCCTGTGGGTGAGATCTCCTTGCGGCGTCCTCGGTAGCTGGCTCGCCATGATTCTCTGACTGGGCCACCTGCACTCCTCCACTGGAGGGCCCAGTGCACTGCCTACAGCTGGACTCGGGCACCACTTGGCACCCCGGTCCTCCTGCAGACTGGGTTTCCCTCCTCTTGGCAGAGAGCGACAGCACAATAATGGGGATTTGTTATCTATTTGAAAACTCAATTTCTCGGGCTGGAGGCATGGACCCACCTGCCAATGTCCTTGTCCAGCAGGGAAGCAATTACAGAAGCCAGAACTCCCACCTTCTGCTCCCCATAATGGCCCTGGGTCCATGCTCCCAGAGGGATAAAGAACAGGGAAGCTTTGGGGTGAGGGACATATATGGAACTCAGGTGGTGGGAACTGAATTGTATGGGATTGTACCCCTCATTTCTCACAATCTTGTCAATCATTATTAAATCACTAATAAAGATAATAAATAAATAAAATTTTAAAAATAAAACTCAGTTTCCTCTTCTGGGAAAGAGAATACTCATAAGATCTAAATCCTAGGGTTCGTTGCAAAGAGGTAAGTCATGAAAAGTCCAAGATGCAGGGCAAGAACTCAGACATGGGAATTGCTGTTAGTCCTCTTACCCATTTTTCTAGCACAACTTAGATGCAACTTACTTTAGGCAATCTTCTTTTCTTTCTTTTATTTATTTATTTATTCCCTTTTGTTGCCCTTGTTGTTTTATTGTTGTAGTTATTATTATTGATTTGATGTCATTGTTGTTGGATAGGACAGAGAGAAATGGAGAGAGGAGGGGAAGACAGAGAGGGGGAGAGAAAGACAGACACCTGCAGACCAGCTTCACCGCCTGGGAAGCGATTCCCCTGTGGGTGGGGAGCCGGGGGCTCGAACCGGGATCCTTACGCCGGTCCTTGTGCTTTGCGCCACCTGTGCTTAACCCACTGCACTACTGCCCAATTCCCCCTTCATTTCTTTTTTAATATTTTATTTATTTATTCATGAGCAATCAATCTACAAGCCCTTCTCCAGTTCCTTCTGCATCCCAAGGATCTCAGCAGAGGCAGCGCACTGCCATGGACACAAGTCCCTGGCTCAGCCAATAGACTGAGTGTGGCCGTGAGCCAGAACCTCCACCCTGGGCTGGGAGGCGGCGCACTGCCGTGGACACAAGTCCCCGGCTAAGCCAATAGATCGAGTGTGGCCGTGAACCAGAACCTCCACCCTGGGCTGGGAGGCGGCGCACTGCCATGGACACAAGTCCCCGGCTAAGCCAATAGATCGAGTGTGGCCGTGAGCCAGAACCTCCACCCGGGGCTGGGAGGCAGCGCACTGCCATGGACACAAGTCCCCGGCTCAGGCAATAGACCGAGTGTAGCCGTGAGCCAGAACCTCCACGGGGGGGGGGGGGGGGGGGGGGGAGCCGGGTTTCCCCCCAGCACTGTGGCAAGCATGAAGCTGACACTCACCAGTGATTACCGACCAGATGATGAGTGTTTTATGACACAAGAAAAGAACACAGGAGAAAGTTATTGGAGAGGAGGGTCCTCCAGGAAGAATTTGGGAAGCTTTGCTGTATCTTTATTTACTTATTTATCACCAGAGCACTGCTCAGCTCTGACTGATGGTGGTGTGGGGGTATTAAACCTGAGACTTAGGAGCCTTGGGCATGAGAGTCTCTGTGCATAGCCATTGTGCCACCTACCTCTACCCCGAGCCTTGCCGTGTTTGAGGAGAGGTTGTTTTCCCTCCCACTCTGAAAGGCCTACCCGGAGGGCCCAGGTGGTGGTGCCCCAGGTTGAGTGCACATGTTACAGTACACAAGGACCCAGGTTCAAGCTCACAGTCCCCACCTACAGGGGGGACCGTTCAGAGGCAGTGAAACAGGGCTGCAGGTATCTCTCTGCCTCTCTCCCACTCGTCACCCTCTACCCTCTACCAGTGAAGCAGGTCTGCAGGTGTCTGTCTTTCTCTCCCCCTCTCTGTCTTCCCCTCCTCTCTCCATTTCTCTCGGTCCTATCCAACAACAATAACTATAACAATAAAACAACAAGGGCAACAAAAGGGAATAAATAAAATAAATATTTAAAAAAAAAAAGAAAGGAAGGAAGGAAGGAAGGAAGGAAGGAAGGAAGGAAGGAAGGAAGGGTGAAGCCAGAGAGGGAACCTGCATCCAGCCAGTGAGAAGGATGCCTCAGAGGTGAGGTGACGGCCATATGTCCCAGGTTGCCGGGGACAGCCCCAAGTGCAGGCCTGTTGCTCTAACATGATTATGAATCACACCCGCCCTCACTTACAGAGTGTTCCAAGGGACATGGATATTATATGATCATCTGTTTAGAGTACACTCTAAAGAAATGCTTCCTTGTTGTTCTTCAGATAGGAACTGCAGATACAGGTAACCACCATCTGCCATGGGTGAGCTGGAGAGGGAGTGGCCCACCTGTCAGAGCTCATGTTGAATCTGATCTTTCACGTTGAGTGTTTGGGAACTCCAGGGAGGACAGAGATTAAACAGCTCCCAGAAGACAAATTCAGAACAGATACATGTGATATCTGAATCTTCCTGTAGGTTATCAGTTATGGACACCAGAGCTCATAAAAATCAAACTCTCCAGGGTCGGGCAGTAGCACAGTGGGTTAAGTGCACATGGAGCAAAGCTCAAGGACCGGCATAAGGATCCCGGTTCGAGCCCCAGCTCCCCACCTGCAGGGGAGTCGCTTCACAGGCAGTGAAGCAGGTCTGCAAGTGTCTGTCTTTCTCTTCCCCTCTCTGTCTTCCCCTCCTCTCTCCATTTCTCTCTGTCCTATCCAACAACCACCACAACAACAATAACTATAACAACAATAAAACAAGGGCAACAAAAGAGAAAATAAATAATAATTTTTTAAAAATCAAACAATCATTCAACTCTTGTCTCCTCAGCTTCACGTTCTTCATCTTAAAAAAAAAAAAAGTATACAGGGGGCCAGGCGGTAATACGGTGGGTGAAGCACACAAGGTGCTGAGTACAAGGACCAGTATAAGGATCCTGGTTGGAGCCCCGGGCTCCCCACCTGCATGGGAGTCACTTCACAAGCTGTGAAGCAGGTCTGCAGGTGTCTGTCTTTCTCTCCCCCTGCCTTTCCCTCCTCTCTTAATGTCTCTCTATCCTGTCCAGCAGCAACAACAGTAATAGTAACAATAACAACAAAGGCAACAAAAATGGGGATAATGGCCTCCAGGAGCAGTAGATTCATAGTGCAGAGCCCCAGTGATAACCCTGGAGGAAAAAAAAAATGTAGATAAGAGAAAGTTTACTATGGGGAGGTGGAGCCTGGAAATGGTGAGATTACATAAGTATGAGGTCCTAGCAGCACAAAACACAAACAAAACTAAAGATAATGATTACTAAAAAAAAAAAAAAAAAAAGTTTTAGACATAGGCAAAAACTATCTGTCCACATTTATACATAGTTTCCCCTTCTTTTTCTGATTCACTCCTCTCTTTCACTCGAAGCCACTCATGGCATCAAAGCTACCTCCATATGTCTCTCTCCTTTTCCTTCTCTCTCTCTGGGTGCTGATGGAGCTGAGTGCAGAGTCCCCTTATCTTCATCCTGTCACTTCTGCCCTGCTGGGAGTCTGGATCAAGGTTGTTTATGGGGAGCAGAAGGTGGGAGTTCTGGCTTCTGTAGCTGCTTCTCCGCTGAGCCTGGGCTCTGACAGGTGGACCCACACACTCCCCCCCCCACGGGAAAGCTTTACAAGTGGAGAAGCAGGGCTGTAACTGCAGATGTCTCTCTGTCTCTCTCCATCTCTGTCTCCCTCTTCCTCTTGACTTCTGGCTGTCTTTATCAAATAAATAAAGATAATTTTTTTAAATAAACAAACTATTTTAAAAACAAAAATTTGGGATGAATATGGGATGAACTCACTCTCAGGCAGAAGTGGAAAAACAAGATCAGAAGAGAAAACACAAGTAGAATCTGAACTGCAACGGGCATATTGCATCAAAGTAAAAGATTGGGGGGGGGGGAGGTCCAAAAAGGAGGACAGAGGACCTAGTGGGGGTTGTATTGTTATATGGAAAACTGGGGAATGTTATGCAGGTACAAACTATTGTGTTTACTGTCAAATGTAAAACATTAATTCCCCAATTTAAAAGAAGTGAAAAAAATTATTTTTAATTTAAAAATCAAAAAGAAATTTAAAAAAAGAAAAAAATGTGTCAGCAACAGTACTTTGGTAGTATGTGTGGTGTTGACATGTACAATACAATCACAATATTTTGTATTCCATTATTGATCAGAAATTTTAAAAATGAAAAAAAAACTGTTGGCAAATAAATCAAAGAAACCCCAGTGCCGGTGGGTCTCTGTCTCAGCCCCACACGGAATCCTCCCAGTGCCGGTGGGTCTCTGTCTCAGCCCCACACAGAATCACCCCCAGTGCCGGTGGGTCTCTGTCTCAGCCCCACACAGAATCACCCCCAGTGCCGGTGGGTCTCTGTCTCAGCCCCACACAGAATCACCCCAGTGCCGGTGGGTCTCTGTCTCAGCCCCACACAGAATCACCCCAGTGCCGGTGGGTCTCTGTCTCAGCCCCACACAGAATCATCCCAGTGCCGGTGGGACTCTGTCTCAGCCCCACACAGAATCATCCCAGTGCCGGTGGGTCTCTGTCTCAGCCCCACACAGAATCATCCCAGTGCCGGTGGGTCTCTGTCTCAGCCCCACACAGAATCCTCCCAGTGCCGGTGGGTCTCTGTCTCAGCCCCACACAGAATCCTCCCAGTGCCATTGGGTCTCTGTCTCAGCCCCACACAGAATCCTCCCAGTGCCGGTGGGTCTCTGTCTCAGCCCCACACAGAATCCTCCCCAGTGCCGGTGGGTCTCTGTCTCAGCCCCACACGGAATCCCCCCAGTGCCATTGGGTCTCTGTCTCAGCCCCACACGGAATCCTCCCAGTGCCGGTGGGTCTCTGTCTCAGCCCCACACAGAATAATCCCAGTGCCGGTGGGTCTCTGTCTCAGCCCCACACGGAATCCCCCCAGTGCCATTGGGTCTCTGTCTCAGCCCCACACGGAATCCTCCCAGTGCCGGTGGGTCTCTGTCTCAGCCCCACACAGAATCCTCCCAGTGCCGGTGGGTCTCTGTCTCAGCCCCACACAGAATCACCCCAGTGCCGGTGGGTCTCTGTCTCAGCCCCACACAGAATCCTCCCAGTGCCGGTGGGTCTCTGTCTCAGCCCCACACAGAATCACCCCAGTGCCGGTGGGTCTCTGTCTCAGCCCCACACAGAATCCTCCCAGTGCCGGTGGGTCTCTGTCTCAGCCCCACACAGAATAATCCCAGTGCCGGTGGGTCTCTGTCTCAGCCCCACACAGAATCCTCCCAGTGTCGGTGGGTCTCTGTCTCAGCCCCACACAGAATCACCCCCAGTGCCGGTGGGTCTCTGTCTCGGCCCCACACAGAATCACCACCAGTGCCGGTGGGTCTCTGTCTCGGCCCCACACAGAATCCTCCCAGTGCCAGAGGGTCTCTGTCTCAGCCCCACACAGAATCCTCCCAGTGCCAGTGGGTCTCTGTCTCAGCCCCACACAGAATCCTCCCAGTGCCGGTGGGTCTCTGTCTCGGCCCCACACAGAATCCTCCCAGTGCCGGTGGGTCTCTGTCTCGGCCCCACACAGAATCCTCCCAGTGCCGGTGGGTCTCTGTCTCAGCACCACACAGAATCATCCCAGTGCCGGTGGGTCTCTGTCTCAGCCCCACACAGAATCATCCCAGTGCCGGTGGGTCTCTGTCTCGGCCCCACACAGAATCCTCCCAGTGTCGGTGGGTCTCTGTCTCAGCCCCACACAGAATCATCCCCCAGTGCCGGTGGGTCTCTGTCTCAGCCCCACACAGAATCATCCCCCAGTGCCGGTGGGTCTCTGTCTCAGCCCCACACAGAATCCTCCCAGTGCCGGTGGGTCTCTGTCTCAGCCCCACACAGAATCCTCCCCAGTGCCATTGGGTCTCTGTCTCAGACCCACACAGAATCCTCCCAGCGCCGGTGGGTCTCTGTCTCAGCCCCACACAGAATCACCCCAGTGCCGGTGGGTCTCTGTCTCAGCCCCACACAGAATCCTCCCAGTGCCGGTGGGTCTCTGTCTCAGCCCCACACAGAATCATCCCAGTGCCGGTGGGTCTCTGTCTCGGCCCCACACAGAATCACCCCAGTGCCGGTGGGTCTCTGTCTCAGCCCCACACAGAATCCTCCCAGTGCCAGTGGGTCTCTGTCTCAGCCCCACACAGAATCACCCCAGTGCCGGTGGGTCTCTGTCTCAGCCCCCACGCAGAATCATCCCCAGAATTTTAGAAACATCATTAACACACAGCATAGGTAAATAAATTTTTTTTTAATTTTTACTAGTGATTTAATAATAATGAATAAGATTTTAAGATCACAGACGTACAATCCACACAGTTCCCACCATCAGAATTCCATATCCCATCCCTCCACTGGAAATTTCCTTATTCTTTATTCTGAGAGTATGGACCAAAATTTTTTTTTAATTCTTTATTTGAATAGAGACAGCCATAAATCAAGATAGTGGGGGTAGATAGAGAGGGAGAGGGACGGGGAGACACCTGCAGCTCTGCTTCATCATTTGTAAAGCTTTCCCCATGGAGGTGGGGACTGGGGGTTTGAACCTGGACCCCTGCACATTGTAATGTGTGTACTCAACCAGGTGTACCACCACCTGACCTCCTTGGATCAAAATTCCTTATGGGGTGCAGAAGGTTGGAGTTCTGGCTTCCTTGATTTCTTCTCCACCAGACATGGGCATTGGCAGGTGGATCCACACCCCCAGCCTGTGAGATACAATTTTGCAATCTGGCACCAGCTGAACGCCTCTCCCAACAACGTCGCCTACATAATCCCAGAAGACCTAGCAGGGGGCACACTTAGGAACGCACTGAAGAGCCTTAGACACTGGCCTTAATGTTTTATGCTCCCGTTTCCTTTTCTTGCTCTCATGCCTGCTAGTTCTCGGTGTGACTGTCTGAGAGTGGCAGCAAAGGCATCTGGTTCTGTTTTCCTGCTGTCTTCAAGCTTTTCACTTTGGTTGCTGGGCCCACTCTGGAAGAGGGGTGAGAAGGGCACCATCCAGCCATGGCCCCGGGCAGATCCCTTCTCTTTGTGCCTCCCCTGGAAATTAATGCTTACCTCCCTGGGAGCTGGAAGGTTTAATTACCACTTAGAAAGCACTTGAGATGGGAGATGAAAGGCACTTTTAGGGTTGGTGCTTAGAGGCTGGTGTCTGAGGAAATTTATTCCAGATGAGGAA